>NC_086453.1:69361645-69661645 GCF_028390025.1 Pseudophryne corroboree
AGTTCAACATCAATACTAAATACACAGAATATACTTTGAGAAAAGTCTCTCTGCTTAGCATAACCTTTAGGAGGCTCCATAGCATAATGGTTAGGCATCCCGCCTACAGTGCAGGTGGTGATTGCAGGGTCACTGATTCAAATCCCAGGTGCGACTGGTGTTTGTAGTATTTGTCGTCTTCCACCTGATAGTGTTAATAGTCTCAATACATAAATGGTCATGTGGTGCCTCAGTGAGTACCTTGAAAATGCTTCCATATGGCTTAGAGTAAATGGGCTTGTGGATAATGGTTGTATACTGAGTTGGATGTTGCACTGTGTTTATTATTATTATTGTTGTAATTGATTTTGTTAAAGTTCAACATCAATACTAAATACACAGAATATACTTTGAGAAAAGTCTCTCTGCTTAGCATAATCTTTGGGAGGCTCCATAGCATAATGGTTAGGCATCCCACCTACAGTGCAGATGGTGATTGCAGGGTCACTGGTTCAAATCCCCGGTGCGACTGGTGTTTGTAGTATTTGTCATCTTCCACCTGATAGTGTTAACAGTCTCAATACATAAATGGTAATGTGGTGCCTCCGTAAGTACCTTGGAAATGCTTCCATATGGCTTAGAGTAAATGGGCTTGTGGATAATGGTTGTATCCTTAGTTGGATGTTGCACTGTGTTTATTATTATTATTGTTGTAATTGATTTTGTTAAAGTTCAACATCAATACTAAATACACAGAATATACTTTGAGAAAAGTCTCTCTGCTTAGCATAATCTTTGGGAGGCTCCATAGACTAATGGTTAGGCATCCCGCCTACTGTGCAGATGGTGATTGCAGGGTCACTGGTTCAAATCCCAGGTGCGACAGGTGTTTGTAGTATTTGTCGTCTTCCACCTGATAGCGTTAATATACTCAATACATAAATGGTCATGTGGTGCCTCAGGGAGTACCTTGGAAATGCTTCCATATGGCTTAGAGTAAATGGGCTTGTGGATAATGGTTGTATCCTTAGTTGGATGTTGCACTGTTTATTATTATATTATTGTAGTAATTGATTTAGTTAAAGTTCAACATCAATACTAAATACACAGAATATACTTTGAGAAAAGTCTCTCTGCTTAGCATAATCTTTGGGAGGCTCAATAGCCTAATGGTTAGGCATCCCGCCTACAGTGCAGGTGGTGATTGCAGGGTCACTGGTTCAAATCCCGGGTGCGACTGGTGTTTGTAGTATTTGTCATCTTCCACCTGATAGTGTTAATAGTCTCAATACATAAATGGTCATGTGGTGCCTCAGTGAGTACCTTGGAAATGCTTCCATATGGCTTAGAGTAAATGGGCTTGTGGATAATGGTTGTATCCTTAGTTGGATGTTGCACTGTGTTTATTATTATTATTGTTGTAATTGATTTTGTTAAAGTTCAACATTAATACTAAATACACAGAATATACTTTGAGAAAAGTCTCTCTGCTTAGCATAATATTTGGGAGGCTCCATAGACTAATGGTTAGGCATCCCGCCTACTGTGCAGATGGTGATTGCAGGGTCACTGGTTCAAATCCCAGGTGCGACAGGTGTTTGTAGTATTTGTCGTCTTCCACCTGATAGTGTTAATATACTCAATACATAAATGGTCATGTGGTGCCTCAGTGAGTACCTTGGAAATGCTTCCATATGGCTTAGAGTAAATGGGCTTGTGGATAATGGTTGTATCCTTAGTTGGATGTTGCACTGTTTATTATTATTATTATTGTTGTAATTGATTTTGTTAAAGTTCAACATCAATACTAAATACACAGAATATACTTTGAGAAAAGTATCTCTGCTTAGCATAATCTTTGGGAGGCTCCATAGCCTAATGGTTAGGCATCCCGCCTACAGTGCAGGTGGTGATTGCAGGGTCACTGGTTCAAATCCCGGGTGCGACTGGTGTTTGTAGTATTTGTCATCTTCCACCTGATAGTGTTAATAGTCTCAATACATAAATGGTCATGTGGTGCCTCAGTGAGTACCTTGGAAATGCTTCCATATGGCTTAGAGTAAATGGGCTTGTGGATAATGGTTGTATCCTTAGTTGGATGTTGCACTGTGTTTATTATTGTTGTAATTTATTTTGTTAAAGTTCAACATCAATACTAAATACACAGAATATACTTTGAGAAAAGTCTCTCTGCTTTGCATAATCTTTGTGAGGCTCCATAGCCTAATGGTTAGGCATCCCGCCTACAGTGCAGATGGTGATTGCAGGGTCACTGGTTCAAATCCCGGGTGCAACTGGTGTTTGTAGTATTTGTCGTCTTCCACCTGATAGTGTTAATATACTCAATACATAAATGGTCATGTGGTGCCTCAGTGAGTACCTTGGAAATACTTCCATATGGCTTAGAGTAAATGGGCTTGTGGATAATGGTTGTATCCTTAGTTGGATGTTGCACTGTGTTTTTTATTATTATTGTAATTGATTTTGTTAAAGTTCAACATCAATACTAAATACACAGAATATACTTTGAGAAAAGTCTCTCTGCTTAGCATAATCTTTGGTAGGCTCCATAGCATAATGGTTAGGCATCCCGCCTACAGTGCAGATGGTGAGTGCAGGGTCACTGGTTCGAATCCCGGGTGCGACTGGTGTTTGTAGTATTTGTCATCTTCCACCTAATAGTGTTAACAGTCTCAATACATAAATGGTCATGTGGTGCCTCCGTAAGTACCTTGGAAATGCTTCCATATGGCTTAGAGTAAATGGGCTTGTGGATAATGGTTGTATCCTTAGTTGGATGTTGCACTGTGTTTATTATTATTATTGTTGTAATTGATTTTGTTAAAGTTCAACATCAATACTAAATACACAGAATATACTTTGAGAAAAGTCTCTCTGCTTAGCATAATCTTTGGGAGGCTCCATAGCATAATGGTTAGGCATCCCGCCTACAGTGCAGATGGTGATTGCAGGGTCACTGGTTCAAATCCCGGGTGCGACTGGCGTTTGTAGTATTTGTCATCTTCCACCTGATAGTGTTAACAGTCTCAATACATAAATGGTCATGTGGTGCCTCAGTGAGTACCTTGGAAATGCTTCCATATGGCTTAGAGTAAATGGGCTTGTGGATAATGGTTGTATCCTTAGTTGGATGTTGCACTGTGTTTATTATTATTATTATTGTTGTAATTGATTTTGTTAAAGTTCAACATCAATACTAAATACACAGAATATACTTTGAGAAAAGTATCTCTGCTTAGCATAATCTTTAGGAGGCTCCATAGCATAATGGTTAGGCATCCCGCCTACAGTGCAGGTGGTGATTGCAGGGTCACTGGTTCAAATCCCAGGTGCGACTGGTGTTTGTAGTATTTGTCGTCTTCCACCTGATAGTGTTAATAGTCTCAATACCTAAATGGTCATGTGGTGCCTCAGTGAGTACCTTGGAAATGCTTCCATATGGCTTAGAGTAAATGGGCTTGTGGATAATGGTTGTATCCTTAGTTGGATGTTGCACTGTGTTTATTATTATTATTGTTGTAATTGATTTTGTTAAAGTTCAACATCAATACTAAATACACAGAATATACTTTGAGAAAAGTCTCTCTGCTTAGCATAATCTTTGGGAGGCTCCATAGACTAATGGTTAGGCATCCCGCCTACTGTGCAGATGGTGAGTGCAGGGTCACTGGTTCAAATCCAAGGTGCGACAGGTGTTTGTAGTATTTGTCGTCTTCCACCTGATAGTGTTAATATACTCAATACATAAATGGTCATGTGGTGCCTCAGTGAGTACCTTGGAAATGCTTCCATATGGCTTAGAGTAAATGGGCTTGTGGATAATGGTTGTATCCTTAGTTGGATGTTGCACTGTTTATTATTATATTATTGTTGTAATTGATTTAGTTAAAGTTCAACATCAATACTAAATACACAGAATATACTTTGAGAAAAGTCTCTCTGCTTAGCATAATCTTTGGGAGGCTCAATAGCCTAATGGTTAGGCATCCCGCCTACAGTGCAGGTGGTGATTGCAGGGTCACTGGTTCAAATCCCGGGTGCGACTGGTGTTTGTAGTATTTGTCATCTTCCACCTGATAGTGTTAATAGTCTCAATACATAAATGGTCATGTGGTGCCTCAGTGAGTACCTTGGAAATGCTTCCATATGGCTTAGAGTAAATGGGCTTGTGGATAATGGTTGTATCCTTAGTTGGATGTTGCACTGTGTTTATTATTATTATTGTTGTAATTGATTTAGTTAAAGTTCAACATCAATACTAAATACACAGAATATACTTTGAGAAAAGTCTCTCTGCTTAGCATAATCTTTGGGAGGCTCCATAGACTAATGGTTAGGCATCCCGCCTACTGTGCAGATGGTGATTGCAGGGTCACTGGTTCAAATCCCAGGTGCGACAGGTGTTTGTAGTATTTGTCGTCTTCCACCTGATAGTGTTAATATACTCAATACATAAATGGTCATGTGGTGCCTCAGTGAGTACCTTGGAAATGCTTCCATATGGCTTAGAGTAAATGGGCTTGTGGATAATGGTTGTATCCTTAGTTGGATGTTGCACTGTTTATTATTATTATAATTGATTTTGTTAAAGTTCAACATCAATACTAAATACACAGAATATACTTTGAGAAAAGTCTCTCTGCTTAGCATAATCTTTGGGAGGCTCCATAGCCTAATGGTTAGGCATCCCGCCTACAGTGCAGGTGGTGATTGCAGCGTCACTGGTTCAAATCCCGGGTGCGACTGGTGTTTGTAGTATTTGTCATCTTCCACCTGATAGTGTTAATAGTCTCAATACATAAATGGTCATGTGGTGCCTCAGTGAGTAACTTGGAAATGCTTCCATATGGCTTAGAGTAAATGGGCTTGTGGATAATGGTTGTATCCTTAGTTGGATGTTGCACTGTGTTTATTATTATTATTGTTGTAATTGATTTTGTTAAAGTTCAACATCAATACTAAATACACAGAATATACTTTGAGAAAAGTCTCTCTGCTTAGCATAATCTTTGGTAGGCTCCATAGCATAATGGTTAGGCATCCCGCCTACAGTGCAGATGGTGATTGCAGGGTCACTGGTTCGAATCCCGGGTGCGACTGGTGTTTGTAGTATTTGTCATCTTCCACCTGATAGTGTTAACAGTCTCAATACATAAATGGTCATGTGGTGCCTCCGTAAGTACCTTGGAAATGCTTCCATATGGCTTAGAGTAAATGGGCTTGTGGATAATGGTTGTATCCTTAGTTGGATGTTGCACTGTGTTTATTATTATTATTGTTGTAATTGATTTTGTTAAAGTTAAACATCAATACTAAATACACAGAATATACTTTGAGAAAAGTCTCTCTGCTTAGCATAATCTTTGGGAGGCTCCATAGCCTAATGGTTAAGCATCCCGCCTACAGTGCAGATGGTGATTGCAGGGTCACTGGTTCAAATCCCGGGTGCGACTGGCGTTTGTAGTATTTGTCATCTTCCACCTGATAGTGTAAACAGTCTCAATACATAAATGGTCATGTGGTGCCTCAGTGAGTACCTTGGAAATGCTTCCATATGGCTTAGAGTAAATGGGCTTGTGGATAATGGTTGTATCCTTAGTTGGATGTTGCACTGTGTTTATTATTATTATTATTGTTGTAATTGATTTTGTTAAAGTTCAACATCAATACTAAATACACAGAATATACTTTGAGAAAAGTATCTCTGCTTAGCATAATCTTTAGGAGGCTCCATAGCATAATGGTTAGGCATCCCGCCTACAGTGCAGGTGGTGATTGCAGGGTCACTGGTTCAAATCCCAGGTGCGACTGGTGTTTGTAGTATTTGTCGTCTTCCACCTGATAGTGTTAATAGTCTCAATACATAAATGGTCATGTGGTGCCTCAGTGAGTACCTTGGAAATGCTTCCATATGGCTTAGAGTAAATGGGCTTGTGGATAATGGTTGTATCCTTAGTTGGATGTTGCACTGTGTTTATTATTATTATTGTTGTAATTGATTTTGTTAAAGTTCAACATCAATACTAAATACACAGAATATACTTTGAGAAAAGTCTCTCTGCTTAGCATAATCTTTGGTAGGCTCCATAGCATAATGGTTAGGCATCCCGCCTACAGTGCAGATGGTGATTGCAGGATCACTGGTTCGAATCCCGGGTGCGACTGGTGTTTGTAGTATTTGTCATCTTCCACCTGATAGTGTTAACAGTCTCAATACATAAATGGTCATGTGGTGCCTCCGTAAGTACCTTGGAAATGCTTCCATATGGCTTAGAGTAAATGGGCTTGTGGATAATGGTTGTATCCTTAGTTGGATGTTGCACTGTGTTTATTATTATTATTGTTGTAATTGATTTTGTTAAAGTTAAACATCAATACTAAATACACAGAATATACTTTGAGAAAAGTCTCTCTGCTTAGCATAATCTTTGGGAGGCTCCATAGCCTAATGGTTAAGCATCCCGCCTACAGTGCAGATGGTGATTGCAGGGTCACTGGTTCAAATCCCGGGTGCGACTGGCGTTTGTAGTATTTGTCATCTTCCACCTGATAGTGTAAACAGTCTCAATACATAAATGGTCATGTGGTGCCTCAGTGAGTACCTTGGAAATGCTTCCATATGGCTTAGAGTAAATGGGCTTGTGGATAATGGTTGTATCCTTAGTTGGATGTTGCACTGTGTTTATTATTATTGTTGTAATTGATTTTGTTAAAGTTCAACATCAATACTAAATACACAGAATATACTTTGAGAAAAGTATCTCTGCTTAGCATAATCTTTAGGAGGCTCCATAGCGTAATGGTTAGGCATCCCGCCTACAGTGCAGGTGGTGATTGCAGGGTCACTGGTTCAAATCCCAGGTGCGACTGGTGTTTGTAGTATTTGTCGTCTTCCACCTGATAGTGTTAATAGTCTCAATACATAAATGGTCATGTGGTGCCTCAGTGAGTACCTTGGAAATGCTTCCATATGGCTTAGAGTAAATGGGCTTGTGGATAATGGTTGTATCCTTAGTTGGATGTTGCACTGTGTTTATTATTATTATTGTTGTAATTGATTTTGTTAAGGTTCAACATCAATACTAAATACACAGAATATACTTTGAGAAAAGTCTCTCTGCTTAGCATAATCTTTGTGAGGCTCCATAGCCTAATGGTTAGGCATCCTGCCTACAGTGCAGATGGTGATTGCAGGAAACTGGTTCGAATCCCTGGTGTGACTGGTGTTTGTAGTATTTGTCGTCTTCCACCTGATAGTGTTAATATACTCAATACATAAATGGTCATGTGGTGCCTCAGTGAGTACCTTGGAAATGCTTCTATATGGCTTAGAGTAAATGGGCTTGTGGATAATGGTTGTATCCTTAGTTGGATGTTGCACTGTGTTTATTATTATTATTGTTGTAATTGATTTTGTTAAAGTTCAACATCAATAATTAATACACAGAATATACTTTGAGAAAAGTCTCTCTGCTTAGCATAATCTTTGGGAGGCTCCATAGCCTAGTGGTTAGGCCTCCCACCTACAGTGCAGGTGGTGATTGCAGGGTCACTGGTTCGAATCCCGGGTGCGACTGGTGTTTGTAGTATTTGTCGTCTTCCACCTGATAGTGTTAATAGTCTCAATACATAAATGGTCATGTGGTGCCTCAGTGAGTACCTTGGAAATGCTTCCATATGGCTTAGAGTAAATGGGCTTGTGGATAATGGTTGTATCCTTAGTTGGATGTTGCACTGTGTTTATTATTATTATTGTTGTAATTGATTTTGTTAAAGTTCAACATCAATACTAAATACACAGAATATACTTTGAGAAAAGTCTCTCTGCTTAGCATAATCTTTGTGAGGCTCCATAGCCTAATGGTTAGGCATCCCTCCTACAGTGCAGATGGTGATTGCAGGGTCACTGGTTCGAATCCCGGGTGCGACTGGTGTTTGTAGTATTTGTCATCTTCCACCTGATAGTGTTAATATACTCAATACATAAATGGTCATGTGGTGCCTCAGTGAGTACCTTGGAAATGCTTCCATATGGCTTAGAGTAAATGGGATTGTGGATAATGGTTGTATCCTTAGTTGGATGTTGCACTGTGTTTATTATTGTTGTAATTGATTTTGTTAAAGTTCAACATCAATACTAAATACACAGAATATACTTTGAGAAAAGTCTCTCTGCTTAGCATAATCTTTGCGAGGCTCTATAGCCTAATGGTTAGGCATCCCGCCTACAGTGCAGATGGTGATTGCAGGGTCACTGGTTCGAATCCCGGGTGCGACTGGTGTTTGTAGTATTTGTCGTCTTCCACCTGATAGTGTTAATATACTCAATACATAAATGGTCATGTGGTGCCTCAGTGAGTACCTTGGAAATGCTTCCATATGGCTTAGAGTAAATGGGCTTGTGGATAATGGTTGTATCCTTAGTTGGATGTTGCACTGTGTTTATTGTTGTAATTGATTTTGTTAAAGTTCAACATCAACACTAAATACACAGAATATACTTTGAGAAAAGTCTCTCTGCTTAACACAATCTTTGTGAGGCTCCATAGCCTAATGGTTAGGCATCCCGCCTACATTGCAGGTGGTGATTGCAGGGTCACTGGTTCGAATCCCGGGTGCGACTGGTGTTTGTAGTATTTGTCGTCTTCCACCTGATAGTGTTAACAGTCTCAATACATAAATGGTCATGTGGTGCCTCAGTGAGTTCCTTGGAAATGCTTCCATATGGCTTAGAGTAAATGGGCTTGTGGATAATGGTTGCATCCTTAGTTGGATGTTGCACTGTGTTTATTATTATTATTATTATTGTTGTAATTGATTTTGTTAAAGTTCAACATCAATACTAAATACACAGAATATACTTTGAGAAAAGTCTCTCTGCTTAGCATAATCTTTGTGAGGCTCCATAGCCTAATGGTTAGGCATCCCGCCTACAGTGCAGATGGTGATTGCAGGGTCACTGGTTCAAATCCCAGGTGCGACTGATGTTTGTAGTATTTGTCATCTTCCACCTGATAGTGTTAATATACTCAATACATAAATGGTCATGTGGTGCCTCATTGAGTACCTTGGAAATGCTTCCATATGGCTTAGAGTAAATGGGCTTGTGGATAATGGTTGTATCCTTAGTTGGATGTTGCACTGTGTTTATTATTATTATTGTTGTAATTGAATTTGTTAAATTTCAACATCAATACTAAATACACAGAATATACTTTGAGAAAAGTCTCTCTGCTTAGCATAATCTTTGGGAGGCTCCATAGCCTAATGGTTAGGCATCCCGCCTACAGTGCAGGTGGTGATTGCAGGGTCACTGGTTCGAATCCCGGGTGCGACTGGTGTTTGTAGTATTTGTCATCTTCCACCTGATAGTGTTAATATACTCAATACATAAATGGTCATGTGGTGCCTCAGTGAGTACCTTGGAAATGCTTCCATATGGCTTAGAGTAAATGGGCTTGTGGATAATGGTTGTATCCTTAGTTGGATGTTGCACTGTGTTTATTATTATTATTGTTGTAATTTATTTTGTTAAAGTTCAACATCAATACTAAATACACAGAATATACTTTGAGAAAAGTCTCTCTGCTTAGCATAATCATTGTGAGGCTCCATAGCCTAATGGTTAGGCATCCCGCGTACAGTGCAGATGGTGATTGCAGGGTCACTGGTTCGAATCCCGGGTGCGACTGGTGTTTGTAGTATTTGTTGTCTTCCACCTGATAGTGTTAATAGACTCAATACATAAATGGTCATGTGGTGCCTCAGTGAGTACCTTGGAAATGCTTCCATATGGCTTAGAGTAAATGGGCTTGTGGATAATGGTTGTATCCTTAGTTGGATGTTGCACTGTGTTTATTATTATTATTGTTGTAATTGATTTTGTTAAAGTTCAACATCAATACTAAATACACAGAATATACTTTGAGAAAAGTCTCTCTGCTTAGCATAATCTTTGGGAGGCTCCATAGCATAATGGTTAGGCATCCCACCTACAGTGCAGATGGTGATTGTAGGGTCACTGGTTCAAATCCCGGGTGCGACTGGTGTTTGTAGTATTTGTCATCTTCCACCTGATAGTGTTAACAGTCTCAATACATAAATGGTCATGTGGTGTCTCCGTGAGTACCTTGGAAATGCTTCCAAATGGGCTTGGGGATAATGGTTGTATCCTTAGTTGGATGTTGCACTGTGTTTATTGTTGTAATTGATTTTGTAAAAGTTCAACATCAATACTAAATACACAGAATATACTTTGAGAAAAGTCTCTCTGCTTAGCATAATCTTTGGGAGGCTCCATAGCATAATGGTTAGGCATCCCGCCTACAGTGCAGATGGTGATTGCAGGGTCACTGGTTCGAATCCTGGGTGCAACTGGTGTTTGTAGTATTTGTCATCTTCCACCTGATAGTGTTAACAGTCTCAATACATAAATGGTCATGTGGTGCCTCCGTAAGTACCTTGGAAATGCTTCCATATGGCTTAGAGTAAATGGGCTTGTGGATAATGGTTGTATCCTTAGTTGGATGTTGCACTGTGTTTATTATTATTATTGTTGTAATTGATTTTGTTAAAGTTCAACATCAATACTAAATACACAGAATATACTTTGAGAAAAGTCTCTCTGCTTAGCATAATCTTTGGGAGGCTCCATAGCCTAATGGTCAAGCATCCCGCCTACAGTGCAGATGGTGATTGCAGGGTCACTGGTTCAGAATCCCGGGTGCGACTGGCGTTTGTAGTATTTGTCATCTTCCACCTGATAGTGCTAACAGTCTCAATACATAAATGGTCATGTGGTGCCTCAGTGAGTACCTTGGAAATGCTTCCATATGGCTTAGAGTAAATGGGCTTGTGGATAATGGTTGTATCCTTAGTTGGATGTTGCACTGTGTTTATTATTATTATTGTTGTAATTGATTTTGTTAAAGTTCAACATCAATACTAAATACACAGAATATACTTTGAGAAAAGTCTCTCTGCTTAGCATAATCTTTGTGAGGCTCCATAGCCTAATGGTTAGGCATCCTGCCTACAGTGCAGATGGTGATTGCAGGGTCACTGGTTCGAATCCCAGGTGTGACTGGTGTTTGTAGTATTTGTCGTTTTCCACCTGATAGTGTTAATATACTCAATACATAAATGGTCATGTGGTGCCTCAGTGAGTACCTTGGAAATGCTTCTATATGGCTTAGAGTAAATGGGCTTGTGGATAATGGTTGTATCCTTAGTTGGATGTTGCACTGTGTTTATTATTATTATTGTTGTAATTGATTTTGTTAAAGTTCAACATCATTACTAAATACACAGAATATACTTTGAGAAAAGTCTCTCTGCTTAGCATAATCTTTGTGAGGCTCCATAGCCTAATGGTTAGGCATCCCGCCTACAGTGCAGGTGGTGATTGCAGGGTCACTGGTTCAAATCCCGGGTGCGACTGGTGTTTGTAGTATTTGTCGTCTTCCACCTGATAGTGTTAATAGTCTCAATACATAAATGGTCATGTGGTGCCTTAGTGAGTACCTTGGAAATGCTTCCATATGGCTTAGATTAAATGGGCTTGTGGATAATGGTTGTATCCTTAGTTGGATGTTGCACTGTGTTTATTATTATTATTGTTGTAATTGATTTTGTTAAAGTTCAACATCAATACTAAATACACAGAATATACTTTGAGAAAAGTCTCCCTGCTTAGCATAATCTTTGTGAGGCTCCATAGCCTAATGGTTAGGCATCCCGCCTACACTGCAGATGGTGATTGCAGGGTCACTGGTTCAAATCCCGGGTGCAACTGGTGTTTGTAGTATTTGTTGTCTTCCACCTGATAGTGTTAATAGACTCAATACATAAATGGTCATGTGGTGCCTCAGTGAATACCTTGGAAATGCTTCCATATGGCTTAGAGCAGGCTTTTTCAACCAGTTTGTCGTGGCACATTAGTGTGCCGCGACCTGTTGCAAGGTGAGCTGCGGAGCCAGAGCAGCTTCCTGCACCTTCAGAGTAACTGTTGGCCCGGGCTCTTCTTAGAGCATGGGTCTTCATCCTGTGGCCCTCCAGCTGCTGTGAAACTACACATCCCAGCATGCCCTGCCATAGTTTTGCTATTAAGGTATGCTAAAACTGAGGCAGGGCATGCTGGGATATGTAGTTCCACAGCAGCTGGAGGGTCGCAGGTTGAAGACCCATGTCTTAGAGGATCAGTCATGCTACGGCCGTGACCTATGCCTTGAAGACGCGGTGGAGTGATATCAATGGTCCCGGCCACCACGTCTACCACCCAGCCAGCCCACCCTCCTGCATACACATCTTCCAGTTCCCACCTGAATACACAGCTTTCCTTGCCCACCCACATCCACACCTGCCCGGCCACCCGCTGCTCAGTATTCGCAGCACTCCACTATGAACAACCCCAGCCACTGAGGGACAGGGAGAAGGACAGCTGACTGGTAGGGGCTAATATTTGTTATTTTATTTCTCCAGTGGGGAGCAATAGGATTTATGTGGGGAGAATAAGGATTTATATGGATTTATGGGGGGAACAATGTGAATAATTAATGTGGGGAGCAATAGGATTTATGTGTGGATAAATGTGATTGATTTATGTGTGAGCAACATGATTATGTGGGGAGCAATGTCATTGATTTATATGGGGAGCAATAGGATTTATGTGGGCAGCAACTGTGTAGGCCAATGTATGTGTGGATTTTTTTTTACTGTGAGGGCCAATTTGTGTTTTCTGTTTTTTTCTGTAAGTAACTGATGGTGTGACTTGGGAATGTTAAAATATTATTCGGTGTGCCGCGAGTAAAAAAAAGGTTGAAAATCACTGGCTTAGAGTAAATGGGCTTGTGGATAATGGTTGTATCCTTAGTTGGGTGTTGCACTGTGTTTATTATTATTATTGTTGTAATTGATTTTGTTAAAGTTCAACATCAATACTAAATACACAGAATATACTTTGAGAAAAGTCTCTCTGCTTAGGCTAATCTTTGGGAGGCTCCATAGCTTAATGGTTAGGCATCCCGCCTACAGTGCAGATGGTGATTGCAGGGTCACTGGTTCGAATCCCGGGTGCGACTGGTGTTTGTAGTATTTGTCATCTTCCACCTGATAGTGTTAACAGTCTCAATACATAAATGGTTATGTGGTGAGTACCTTGGAAATGCTTCCATATTGCTTAGAGTAAATGGGCTTGTGGATAATGGTTGTATCCTTAGTTGGATGTTGCACTGTGTTTATTATTATTATTGTTGTAATTGATTTTGTTAAAGTTCAACATCAATACTAAATACACAGAATATACTTTGAGAAAAGTCTCTCTGCTTAGCATAATCTTTGCGAGGCTCTATAGCCTAATGGTTAGGCATCCCGCCTACAGTGCAGATGGTGATTGCAGGGTCACTGGTTCGAATCCCGGGTGCGACTGGTGTTTGTAGTATTTGTCGTCTTCCACCTGATAGTGTTAATAGTCTCAATACCTAAATGGTCATGTGGTGCCTCAGTGAGTACCTTGGAAATGCTTCCATATGGCTTAGATTAAATGGGCTTGTGGATAATGGTTGTATCCTTAGTTGGATGTTGCACTGTGTTTATTATTATTATTGTTGTAATTGATTTTGTTAAAGTTCAACATCAATACTAAATACACAGAATATACTTTGAGAAAAGTCTCCCTGCTTAGCATAATCTTTGTGAGGCTCCATAGCCTAATGGTTAGGCATCCCGCCTACACTGCAGATGGTGATTGCAGGGTCACTGGTTCAAATCCCGGGTGCAACTGGTGTTTGTAGTATTTGTTGTCTTCCACCTGATAGTGTTAATAGACTCAATACATAAATGGTCATGTGGTGCCTCAGTGAATACCTTGGAAATGCTTCCATATGGCTTAGAGCAGGCTTTTTCAACCAGTTTGTCGTGGCACATTAGTGTGCCGCGACCTGTTGCAAGGTGAGCCGCGGAGCCAGAGCAGCTTCCTGCACCTTCAGAGTAACTGTTGGCCCGGGCTCTTCTTAGAGCATGGGTCTTCATCCTGTGGCCCTCCAGCTGCTGTGAAACTACACATCCCAGCATGCCCTGCCATAGTTTTGCTATTAAGGTATGCTAAAACTGAGGCAGGGCATGCTGGGATATGTAGTTCCACAGCAGCTGGAGGGTCGCAGGTTGAAGACCCATGTCTTAGAGGATCAGTCATGCTACGGCCGTGACCTATGCCTTGAAGACGCGGTGGAGTGATATCAATGGTCCCGGCCACCACGTCTACCACCCAGCCAGCCCACCCTCCTGCATACACATCTTCCAGTTCCCACCTGAATACACAGCTTTCCTTGCCCACCCACATCCACACCTGCCCGGCCACCCGCTGCTCAGTATTCGCAGCACTCCACTATGAACAACCCCAGCCACTGAGGGACAGGGAGAAGGACAGCTGACTGGTAGGGGCTAATATTTGTTATTTTATTTCTCCAGTGGGGAGCAATAGGATTTATGTGGGGAGAATAAGGATTTATATGGATTTATGGGGGGAACAATGTGAATAATTAATGTGGGGAGCAATAGGATTTATGTGTGGATAAATGTGATTGATTTATGTGTGAGCAACATGATTATGTGGGGAGCAATGTCATTGATTTATATGGGGAGCAATAGGATTTATGTGGGCAGCAACTGTGTAGGCCAATGTATGTGTGGATTTTTTTTTACTGTGAGGGCCAATTTGTGTTTTCTGTTTTTTTCTGTAAGTAACTGATGGTGTGACTTGGGAATGTTAAAATATTATTCGGTGTGCCGCGAGTAAAAAAAAGGTTGAAAATCACTGGCTTAGAGTAAATGGGCTTGTGGATAATGGTTGTATCCTTAGTTGGGTGTTGCACTGTGTTTATTATTATTATTGTTGTAATTGATTTTGTTAAAGTTCAATATCAATACTAAATACACAGAATATACTTTGAGAAAAGTCTCTCTGCTTAGGCTAATCTTTGGGAGGCTCCATAGCTTAATGGTTAGGCATCCCGCCTACAGTGCAGATGGTGATTGCAGGGTCACTGGTTCGAATCCCGGGTGCGACTGGTGTTTGTAGTATTTGTCATCTTCCACCTGATAGTGTTAACAGTCTCAATACATAAATGGTTATGTGGTGAGTACCTTGGAAATGCTTCCATATTGCTTAGAGTAAATGGGCTTGTGGATAATGGTTGTATCCTTAGTTGGATGTTGCACTGTGTTTATTATTATTATTGTTGTAATTGATTTTGTTAAAGTTCAACATCAATACTAAATACACAGAATATACTTTGAGAAAAGTCTCTCTGCTTAGCATAATCTTTGCGAGGCTCTATAGCCTAATGGTTAGGCATCCCGCCTACAGTGCAGATGGTGATTGCAGGGTCACTGGTTCGAATCCCGGGTGCGACTGGTGTTTGTAGTATTTGTCGTCTTCCACCTGATAGTGTTAATATACTCAATACATAAATGGTCATGTGGTGCCTCAGTGAGTACCTTGGAAATGCTTCCATATGGCTTAGAGTAAATGGGCTTGTGGATAATGGTTGTATCCTTAGTTGGATGTTGCACTGTGTTTATTGTTGTAATTGATTTTGTTAAAGTTCAACATCAACACTAAATACACAGAATATACTTTGAGAAAAGTCTCTCTGCTTAACACAATCTTTGTGAGGCTCCATAGCCTAATGGTTAGGCATCCCGCCTACATTGCAGGTGGTGATTGCAGGGTCACTGGTTCGAATCCCGGGTGCGACTGGTGTTTGTAGTATTTGTCGTCTTCCACCTGATAGTGTTAACAGTCTCAATACATAAATGGTCATGTGGTGCCTCAGTGAGTACCTTGGAAATGCTTCCATATGGCTTAGAGTAAATGGGCTTGTGGATAATGGTTGCATCCTTAGTTGGATGTTGCACTGTGTTTATTATTGTTGTAATTGATTTTGTTAAAGTTCAACATCAATACTAAATACACAGAATCTACTTTGAGAAAAGTCTCTCTGCTTAGCATAATCTTTGTGAGGCTCCATAGCCTAATGGTTAGGCATCCCGCCTACAGTGCAGATGGTGATTGCAGGGTCACTGGTTCAAATCCCAGGTGCGACTGATGTTTGTAGTATTTGTCATCTTCCACCTGATAGTGTTAATATACTCAATACATAAATGGTCATGTGGTGCCTCATTGAGTACCTTGGAAATGCTTCCATATGGCTTAGAGTAAATGGGCTTGTGGATAATGGTTGTATCCTTAGTTGGATGTTGCACTGTGTTTATTATTATTATTGTTGTAATTGATTTTGTTAAATTTCAACATCAATACTAAATACACAGAATATACTTTGAGAAAAGTCTCTCTGCTTAGCATAATCTTTGGGAGGCTCCATAGCCTAATGGTTAGGCATCCCGCCTACAGTGCAGGTGGTGATTGCAGGGTCACTGGTTCGAATCCCGGGTGCGACTGGTGTTTGTAGTATTTGTCATCTTCCACCTGATAGTGTTAATATACTCAATACATAAATGGTCATGTGGTGCCTCAGTGAGTACCTTGGAAATGCTTCCATATGGCTTAGAGTAAATGGGCTTGTGGATAATGGTTGTATCCTTAGTTGGGTGTTGCACTGTGTTTATTATTATTATTATTGTTGTAATTGATTTTGTTAAAGTTCAACATCAATACTAAATACACAGAATATACTTTGAGAAAAGTCTCTCTGCTTAGCATAATCCTTGTGAGGCTCCATAGCCTAATGGTTAGGCATCCCGCCTACAGTGCAGATGGTGATTGCAGGGTCACTGGTTCGAATCCCGGGTGCGACTGGTGTTTGTAGTATTTGTTGTCTTCCACCTGATAGTGTTAATATACTCAATACATAAATGGTCATGTGGTGCCTCAGTGAGTACCTTGGAAATGCTTCTATATGGCTTAGAGTAAATGGGCTTGTGGATAATGGTTGGATGTTGCACTGTGTTTATTATTATTATTGTTGTAATTGATTTTGTTAAAGTTCAACATCAATACTAAATACACAGAATATACTTTGAGAAAAGTCTCTCTGCTTAGCATAATCTTCGTGAGGCTCCATAGCCTAATGGTTAGGCATCCCGCCTACAGTGCAGATGGTGATTGCAGGGTCACTGGTTCAAATCCCAGGTGCGACTGGTGTTTGCAGTATTTGTCGTCTTCCACCTGATAGTGTTAATATACTCAATACATAAATGGTCATGTGGTGCCTCAGTGAATACCTTGGAAATGCTTCCATATGGCTTAGAGTAAATGGGCTTGTGGATAATGGTTGGATATTGCACTGTGTTTATTATTATTATTGTTGTAATTGATTTTGTTAAAGTTCAACATCAATAATTAATACACAGAATATACTTTGAGAAAAGTCTCTCTGCTTAGCATAATCTTTGGGAGGCTCCATAGCCTAATGGTTAGGCATCCCGCCTACAGTGCAGGTGGTGATTGCAGGGTCACTGGTTCAAATCCCGGGTGCGACTGGTGTTTGTAGTATTTGTCGTCTTCCACCTGATAGTGTTAATAGTCTCAATACATAAATGGTCATGTGGTGACTCAGTGAGTACCTTGGAAATGCTTCCATATGGCTTAGATTAAATGAGCTTGTGGATAATGGTTGTATTCTTAGTTGGATGTTGCACTGTGTTTATTATTATTATTATTGTTGTAATTGATTTTGTTAAAGTTCAACATCAATACTAAATACACAGAATATACTTTGAGAAAAGTCTCTCTGCTTAGCATAATCTTTGGGAGGCTCCATAGCCTAATGGTTAGGCATCCCGCCTACAGTGCAGATGGTGATTGCAGGGTCACTGGTTCGAACCCCGGGTGCGACTGGTGTTTGTAGTATTTGTCGTCTTCCACCTGATAGTGTTAATATACTCAATACATAAATGGTCATGTGGTGCCTCAGTGAGTACCTTGGAAATGCTTCCATATGGCTTAGAGTAAATGGGCTTGTGGATAATGGTTGTATCCTTAGTTGGATGTTGCACTGTGTTTATTGTTGTAATTGATTTTGTTAAAGTTCAACATCAATACTAAATACACAGAATATACTTTGAGAAAAGTCTCTCTGCTTAGCACAAACTTTGTGAGGCTCCATAGCCTAATGGTTAGGCATCCCGCCTACAATGCAGATGGTGATTGCAGCGTCACTGGTTCGAATCCCGGGTGCGACTGGTGTTTGTAGTATTTGTTGTCTTCCACCTGATAGTGTTAATAGATTCAATACATAAATGGTCATGTGGTGCCTCAGTGAGTACCTTGGAAATGCTTCCATATGGCTTAGAATAAATGGGCTTGTGGATAATGGTTGTATCCTTAGTTGGATGTTGCACTGTGTTTATTATTATTATTGTTGTAATTGATTTTGTTAAAGTTCAACATCAATACTAAATACACAGAATATACTTTGAGAAAAGTCTCTCTGCTTAGCATAATCTTTGGGAGGCTCCATAGCTTAATGGTTAGGCATCCCACCTACAGTGCAGATGGTGATTGCAGGGTCACTGGTTCAAATCCCGGGTGCGACTGGTGTTTGTAGTATTTGTCATCTTCCACCTGATAGTGTTAACAGTCTAAATACATAAATGGTCAGGTGGTGCCTTCGTGAATACCTTGGAAATGCTTCCATATGGCTTAGAGTAAATGGGCTTGTGGATAATGGTTGTATCCTTAGTTCGATGTTGCACTGTGTTAATTATTATTATTGTTGTAATTGATTTTGTTAAAGTTCAACATCAATACTAAATACACAGAATATACTTTGAGAAAAGTCTCTCTGCTTAGCATAATCTTTGGGAGGCTCCATAGCCTAATGGTTAGGCATCCCGCCTACAGTGCAGATGGCGATTGCAGGGTCACTGGTTCGAATCCTTGGTGCGACTGGTGTTTGTAGTATTTGTCGTCTTCCACCTGATAGTGTTAATAGACTTAATACATAAATGGTCATGTGGTGCCTCCGTGAGTACCTTGGAAATGCTTCCATATGGCTTAGAGTAAATGGGCTTGTGGATAATGGTTGTATCCTTAGTTGGATGTTGCACTGTGTTTATTATTATTATTGTTGTAATTGATTTTGTTAAAGTTCAACATCAATACTAAATATACAGAATATACTTTGAGAAAAGTCTCTCTGCTTAGCATAATCTTTGGGAGGCTCCATAGCATAATGGTTAGGCATCCCACCTACAGTGCAGATGGTGATTGTAGGGTCACTGGTTCAAATCCCAGGTGCGACTGGTGTTTGTAGTATTTGTCATCTTCCACCTGATAGTATTAACAGTCTCAATACATAAATGGTCATGTGGTGTCTCCGTGAATACCTTGGAAATGCTTCCATATGGCTTAGAGTAAATGGGCTTGTGGATAATGGTTGTATCCTTAGTTGGATGTTGCACTGTGTTTATTATTGTTGTAATTGATTTTGTTAAAGTTCAACATCAATACTAAATACACAGAATATACTTTGAGAAAAGTCTCTCTGCTTAGCATAACCTTTGGGAGACTCTATAGCCTGATGGTTAGGCATCCCACCTACAGTGCAGATGGTTGATTGCAGGGTCACTGGTTCGAATCCCGGGTGCAACTGGTGTTTGTAGTATTTGTCATCTTCCACCTGATAGTGTTAACAGTCTTAATACATAAATGGTCATGTGGTGTCTCCATGAGTACCTTGGAAATGCTTCCATATGGATTAGAGTAAATGGGCTTGTGGATAATGGTTGTATCCTTAGTTGGATGTTGCACTGTGTTTATTATTATTATTGTTGTAATTGATTTTGTTAAAGTTCAACATCAATACTAAATACACAGAATATACTTTGAGAAAAGTCTCTCTGCTTAGCATAATCTTCGGGAGGCTCCATAGCATAATGGTTAGGCATCCCGCCTACAGTGCAGGTGGTAATTGCAGGGTCACTGGTTCGAATCCCGGGTGCAACTGGTGTTTGTAGTATTTGTCATCTTCCACCTGATAGTGTTAACAGTCTCAATACATAAATGGTCATGTGGTGTCTCCGTGAATACCTTGTTAATGCTTCCATATGGCTTAGAGTAAATGGGCTTGTGAATAATGGTTGGATGTTGCACTGTGTTTATTATTGTTGTAATTGATTTTGTTAAAGTTCAGCATCAATACTAAATACACAGAATATACTTTGAGAAAAGTCTCTCTGCTTAGCATAACCTTTGGGAGACTCTATAGCCTAATGGTTAGGCATCCCACCTACAGTGCAGATGGTGATTGCAGGGTCACTGGTTCGAATCCCGGGTGCAACTGGTGTTTGTAGTATTTGTCATCTTCCACCTGATAGTGTTAACAGTCTTAATACATAAATGGTCATGTGGTGTCTCCATGAGTACCTTGGAAATGCTTCCATATGGCTTAGAGTAAATGGCCTTGTGGATAATGGTTGTATCCTTAGTTGGATGTTGCACTGTGTTTATTATTATTATTATTGTTGTAATTGATTTTGTTAAAGTTCAACATCAATACTAAATACACAGAATATACTTTGAGAAAAGTCTCTCTGCTTAGCATAATCTTTGGGAGGCTCCATAGCATAATGGTTAGGCATCCCACCTACAGTGCAGGTGGTGATTGTAGGGTCACTGGTTCAAATCCCGGGTGCGACTGGTGTTTGTAGTATTTGTCGTCTTCCACCTGATAGTGTTAATATACTCAATACATAAATGGTCATGTGGTGCCTCAGTGAGTACCTTGGAAATGCTTCCATATGGCTTAGAGTGAATGGGCTTGTGGATAATTGTTGTATCCTTAGTTGGATGTTGCAATGTGTTTATTATTATTATTGTTGTAATTGATTTTGTTAAAGTTCAACATCAATACTAAATACACAGAATATACTTTGAGAAAAGTCTCTCTGCTTAGCATAATCTTTGGGAGGCTCCGTAGCCTAATGGTTAGGCATCCGCCTACAGTGCAGATGGTGATTGCAGGGTCACTGCTTCGAATCCCGGGTGCAACTGGTGTTTGTAGTATTTGTCATCTTCCACCTGATAGTGTTAATATACTCAATACATAAATAGTCATGTGGTGCCTCAGTGAGTACCTTGGAAATGCTTCCATATGGCTTAGAGTAAATGGGCTTGTGGATAATGGTTGTATCCTTAGTTGGATGTTGCACTGTGTTTATTATTATTATTGTTGTAATTGATTTTGTTAAAGTTCCACATTAATACTAAATACACAGAATATACTTTGATAAAAGTCTCTCTGCTTAGCATAATCTTTGGGAGACTCCATAGCCTAATGGTTAGGCATCCCACCTACAGTGCAGATGGTGATTGCAGGGTCACTGGTTCGAATCCTGGGTGCGACTGGTGTTTGTAGTATTTTTCATCTTCCACCTGATAGTGTTAACAGTCTCAATACATAAATGGTCATGTGGTGCCTCAGTGAGTACCTTGGAAATGCTTCCATATGGCTTAGAGCAGGCATTCCCAACCATGGTCCTCAAGGCACACCAACAGTGCAGGTTTCAGTGATATCCAGGCTGCAGCACAGATGGTTAAATCAAAATAACTGAGCTACTAATTAAGTCAGCTGTGCTGAAGCCTGGATATCACTAAAACATGCACTGTTGGTGTGCCTTGAGGACCGTGGTTGGGAATGCCTGGCTTAGAGTAAATGGGCTTGTGGATAATGGTTGTATCCTTAGTTGGATGTTGCACTGTGTTTATTATTATTGTAATTGATTTTGTTAAAGTTCAACATCAATACTAAATACACAGAATATACTTTGAGAAAAGTCTCTCTGCTTAGCATAATCTTTGTGAGGCCCCATAGCCTAATGGTTAGGCATCCCGCCTACAGTGCAGGTGGTGAATGCAGGGTCACTGGTTTAAATCCCGGGTGCGACTGGTGTTTGTAGTATTTGTCGTCTTCCACATGATAGTGTTAATAGTCTCAATACATAAATGGGCATGTGGTGCCTCAGTGAGTACCTTGGAAATGCTTCCATATGGCTTAGAGTAAATGGGCTTGTGGATAATGGTTGTATCCTTAGTTGGATGTTGCACTGTGTTTATTATTATTATTGTTGTAATTGATTTTGTTAAAGTTCAACATCAATACTAAATACACAGAATATACTTTGAGAAAAGTCTCTCTGCTTAGCATAATCTTTGGGAGGCTCCATAGCCTAATGGTTAGGCATCCCACCTACAGTGCAGATGGCGAGTGCAGGGTCACTGGTTCGAATCCTGGGTGCGACTGGTGTTTGTAGTATTTGTCGTCTTCCACCTGATAGTGTTAATAGACTTAATACATAAAAGGTCATTTGGTGCCTCAGTGAGTACCTTGGAAATGCTTCCATATGGCTTAGAGTAAATGGGCTTGTGGATAATGGTTGTATCCTTAGTTGGATGTTGCACTGTGTTTATTATTATTATTATTGTAATTGATTTTATTAAAGTTCAACATCAATACTAAATACACAGAATATACTTTGAGAAAAGTCTCTCTGCTTAGCATAATCCTTGTGAGGCTCCATAGCCTAATGGTTAGGCATCCCACCTCCAGTGCAGATGGTGATTGCAGGGTCACTGGTTCGAATCCCGGGTGCGACTGGTGTTTGTAGTATTTGTTATCTTCCACCTGATAGTGTTAACAATCTCAATACATAAATGATCATGTGGTGCCTCCGTGAGTACCTTGGAAATGCTTCCATATGGCTTAGAGTAAATGGGCTTGTGGATAATGGTTGTATCCTTAGTTGGATGTTGCACTGTGTTTATTATTATTATTGTTGTAATTGATTTTGTTAAAGTTCAACATCAATACTAAATACACAGAATATACTTTGAGAAAAGTCTCTCTGCTTAGCATAATCTTTGGGAGGCTCCATAGCATAATGGTTAGGCATCCCGCCTACAGTGCAGGTGGTGATTGCAGGGTCACTTATTCGAATCCCGGGTGCGACTGGTGTTTGTAGTATTTGTCGTCTTCCACATGATGGTGTTAATAGTCTCAATACATAAATGGTCATGTGGTGCCTCAGTGAGTACCTTGGAAATGCTTCCATATGGCTTAGAGTAAATGGGCTTGTGGATAATGGTTGTATCCTTAGTTGGATGTTGCACTGTGTTTATTATTATTATTGTTGTAATTGATTTTGTTAAAGTTCAACATCAATACTAAATACACAGAATATACTTTGAGAAAAGTCTCTCTGCTTAGCATAATCTTTGGGAGGCTCCATAGCTTAATGGTTAGGCATCCCGCCTACAGTGGAGATGGTGATTGCAGGGTCACTGGTTCGAATCCCGGGTGCGACTGGTGTTTGTAGTATTTGTCATCTTCCACCTGATAGTGTTAACAGTCTAAATACATAAATGGTCAGGTGGTGCCTCCGTGAATACCATGGAAATGCTTCCATATGGCTTAGAGTAAATGGGCTTGTGGATAATGGTTGTATCCTTAGTTCGATGTTGCACTGTGTTTATTATTATTATTGTTGTAATTGATTTTGTTAAAGTTCAACATCAATACTAAATACACAGAATATACTTTGAGAAAAGTATCTCTGCTTAGCATAACCTTTGGGAGACTCTATAGCCTAATGGTTAGGCATCCCACCTACAGTGCAGATGGTGATTGCAGGGTCACTGGTTCGAATCCCGGGTGCAACTGGTGTTTGTAGTATTTGTCATCTTCCACCTGATAGTGTTAACAGTCTTAATACATAAATGGTCATGTGGTGTCTCCGTGAGTACCTTGGAAATGCTTCCATATGGCTTAGAGTAAATGGGCTTGTGGATAATGGTTGTATCCTTAGTTGGATGTTGCACTGTGTTTATTATTATTATTATTGTTGTAATTGATTTTGTTAAAGTTCAACATCAATACTAAATACACAGAATATACTTTGAGAAAAGTCTCTCTGCTTAGCATAATCTTTGGGAGGCTCCATAGCATAATGGTTAGGCATCCCGCCTACAGTGCAGGTGGTGATTGCAGGGTCACTTATTCGAATCCCGGGTGCGACTGGTGTTTGTAGTATTTGTCGTCTTCCACATGATGGTGTTAATAGTCTCAATACATAAATGGTCATGTGGTGCCTCAGTGAGTACCTTGGAAATGCTTCCATATGGCTTAGAGTAAATGGGCTTGTGGATAATGGTTGTATCCTTAGTTGGATGTTGCACTGTGTTTATTATTATTATTGTTGTAATTGATTTTGTTAAAGTTCAACATCAATACTAAATACACAGAATATACTTTGAGAAAAGTCTCTCTGCTTAGCATAATCTTTGGGAGGCTCCATAGCTTAATGGTTAGGCATCCCGCCTACAGTGCAGATGGTGATTGCAGGGTCACTGGTTCAAATCCCGGGTGCGACTGGTGTTTGTAGTATTTGTCATCTTCCACCTGATAGTGTTAACAGTCTAAATACATAAATGGTCAGGTGGTGCCTCCGTGAATACCATGGAAATGCTTCCATATGGCTTAGAGTAAATGGGCTTGTGGATAATGGTTGTATCCTTAGTTGGATGTTGCACTGTGTTTATTATTATTATTATTGTTGTAATTGATTTTGTTAAAGTTCAACATCAATACTAAATACACAGAATATACTTTGAGAAAAGTCTCTCTGCTTAGCATAATCTTTGGGAGGCTCCATAGCCTAATGGTTAGGCATCCCGCCTACAGTGCAGATGGTGATTGCAGGGTCAGTGGTTCGAACCCCGGGTGCGACTGGTGTTTGTAGTATTTGTTGTCTTCCACCTGATAGTGTTAATATACTCAATACATAAATGGTCATGTGGTGCCTCAGTGAGTACCTTGGAAATGCTTCCATATGGCTTAGAGTAAATGGGCTTGTGGATAATGGTTGTATCCTTAGTTGGATGTTGCACTGTGTTTATTGTTGTAATTGATTTTGTTAAAGTTCAACATCAATACTAAATACACAGAATATACTTTGAGAAAAGTCTCTCTGCTTAGCACAAACTTTGTGAGGCTCCATAGCCTAATGGTTAGGCATCCCGCCTACAGTGCAGATGGTGATTGCAGCGTCACTGGTTCGAATCCCGGGTGCGACTGGTGTTTGTAGTATTTGTTGTCTTCCACCTGATAGTGTTAATAGATTCAATACATAAATGGTCATGTGGTGCCTCAGTGAGTACCTTGGAAATGCTTCCATATGGCTTAGAATAAATGGGCTTGTGGATAATGGTTGGATGTTGCACTGTGTTTATTATTATTATTGTTGTAATTGATTTTGTTAAAGTTCAACATCAATACTAAATACACAGAATATACTTTGAGAAAAGTCTCTCTGCTTAGCATAATCTTTGGGAGGCTCCATAGCTTAATGGTTAGGCATCCCACCTACAGTGCAGATGGTGATTGCAGGGTCACTGGTTCAAATCCCGGGTGCGACTGGTGTTTGTAGTATTTGTCATCTTCCACCTGATAGTGTTAACAGTCTAAATACATAAATGGTCAGGTGGTGCCTTCGTGAATACCTTGGAAATGCTTCCATATGGCTTAGAGTAAATGGGCTTGTGGATAATGGTTGTATCCTTA
Organism: Pseudophryne corroboree; assembly: GCF_028390025.1. Lineage (NCBI taxonomy): Eukaryota > Metazoa > Chordata > Amphibia > Anura > Myobatrachidae > Pseudophryne > Pseudophryne corroboree. Next base: position 69,387,223 of record NC_086453.1, read on the forward strand.
GTTGGATGTTGCACTGTGTTTATTATTGTTGTAATTGATTTTGTTAAAGTTCAACATCAATACTAAATACACAGAATATACTTTGAGAAAAGTCTCTCTGCTTAGCATAACCTTTGGGAGACTCTATAGCCTGATGGTTAGGCATCCCACCTACAGTGCAGATGGTTGATTGCAGGGTCACTGGTTCAAATCCCGGGTGCAACTGGTGTTTGTAGTATTTGTCATCTTCCACCTGATAGTGTTAACAGTCTTAATACATAAATGGTCATGTGGTGTCTCCATGAGTACCTTGGAAATGCTTCCATATGGATTAGAGTAAATGGGCTTGTGGATAATGGTTGTATCCTTAGTTGGATGTTGCACTGTGTTTATTATTATTGTTGTAATTGATTTTGTTAAAGTTCAACATCAATACTAAATACACAGAATATACTTTGAGAAAAGTCTCTCTGCTTAGCATAATCTTCGGGAGGCTCCATAGCATAATGGTTAGGCATCCCGCCTACAGTGCAGGTGGTAATTGCAGGGTCACTGGTTCGAATGCCGGGTGCAACTGGTGTTTGTAGTATTTGTCATCTTCCACCTGATAGTGTTAACAGTCTCAATACATAAATGGTCATGTGGTGTCTCCGTGAATACCTTGGAAATGCTTCCATATGGCTTAGAGTAAATGGGCTTGTGAATAATGGTTGGATGTTGCACTGTGTTTATTATTGTTGTAATTGATTTTGTTAAAGTTCAGCATCAATACTAAATACACAGAATATACTTTGAGAAAAGTCTCTCTGCTTAGCATAACCTTTGGGAGACTCTATAGCCTAATGGTTAGGCATCCCACCTACAGTGCAGATGGTGATTGCAGGGTCACTGGTTCGAATCCCGGGTGCAACTGGTGTTTGTAGTATTTGTCATCTTCCACCTGATAGTGTTAACAGTCTTAATACATAAATGGTCATGTGGTGTCTCCATGAGTACCTTGGAAATGCTTCCATATGGCTTAGAGTAAATGGCCTTGTGGATTATGGTTGTATCCTTAGTTGGATGTTGCACTGTGTTTATTATTATTATTATTGTTGTAATTGATTTTGTTAAAGTTCAACATCAATACTAAATACACAGAATATACTTTGAGAAAAGTCTCTCTGCTTAGCATAATCTTTGGGAGGCTCCATAGCATAATGGTTAGGCATCCCACCTACAATGCAGGTGGTGATTGTAGGGTCACTGGTTCAAATCCCGGGTGCGACTGGTGTTTGTAGTATTTGTCGTCTTCCACCTGATAGTGTTAATATACTCAATACATAAATGGTCATGTGGTGCCTCAGTGAGTACCTTGGAAATGCTTCCATATGGCTTAGAGTGAATGGGCTTGTGGATAATGGTTGTATCCTTAGTTGGATGTTGCAATGTGTTTATTATTATTATTGTTGTAATTGATTTTGTTAAAGTTCAACATCAATACTAAATACACAGAATATACTTTGAGAAAAGTCTCTCTGCTTAGCATAATCTTTGGGAGGCTCCGTAGCCTAATGGTTAGGCATCCGCCTACAGTGCAGATGGTGATTGCAGGGTCACTGCTTCGAATCCCGGGTGCAACTGGTGTTTGTAGTATTTGTCATCTTCCACCTGATAGTGTTAATATACTCAATACATAAATAGTCATGTGGTGCCTCAGTGAGTACCTTGGAAATGCTTCCATATGGCTTAGAGTAAATGGGCTTGTGGATAATGGTTGTATCCTTAGTTGGATGTTGCACTGTGTTTATTATTATTATTGTTGTAATTGATTTTGTTAAAGTTCCACATTAATACTAAATACACAGAATATACTTTGATAAAAGTCTCTCTGCTTAGCATAATCTTTGGGAGACTCCATAGCCTAATGGTTAGGCATCCCACCTACAGTGCAGATGGTGATTGCAGGGTCACTGGTTCGAATCCTGGGTGCGACTGGTGTTTGTAGTATTTTTCATCTTCCACCTGATAGTGTTAACAGTCTCAATACATAAATGGTCATGTGGTGCCTCAGTGAGTACCTTGGAAATGCTTCCATATGGCTTAGAGCAGGCATTCCCAACCATGGTCCTCAAGGCACACCAACAGTGCAGGTTTCAGTGATATCCAGGCTGCAGCACAGATGGTTAAATCAAAATAACTGAGCTACTAATTAAGTCAGCTGTGCTGAAGCCTGGATATCACTAAAACATGCACTGTTGGTGTGCCTTGAGGACCGTGGTTGGGAATGCCTGGCTTAGAGTAAATGGGCTTGTGGATAATGGTTGTATCCTTAGTTGGATGTTGCACTGTGTTTATTATTATTATTGTTGTAATTGATTTTGTTAAAGTTCAACATCAATACTAAATACACAGAATATACTTTGAGAAAAGTCTCTCTGCTTAGCATAATCTTTGTGAGGCCCCATAGCCTAATGGTTAGGCATCCTGCCTACAGTGCAGGTGGTGAATGCAGGGTCACTGGTTTAAATCCCGGGTGCGACTGGTGTTTGTAGTATTTGTCGTCTTCCACATGATAGTGTTAATAGTCTCAATACATAAATGGTCATGTGGTGCCTCAGTGAGTACCTTGGAAATGCTTCCATATGGCTTAGAGTAAATGGGCTTGTGGATAATGGTTGTATCCTTAGTTGGATGTTGCACTGTGTTTATTGTTGTAATTGATTTTGTTAAAGTTCAACATCAATACTAAATACACAGAATATACTTTGAGAAAAGTCTCTCTGCTTAGCACAAACTTTGTGAGGCTCCATAGCCTAATGGTTAGGCATCCTGCCTACAATGCAGATGGTGATTGCAGGGTCACTGGTTCAAATCCCGGGTGCGACTGGTGTTTGTAGTATTTGTTGTCTTCCACCTGATAGTGTTAATAGACTCAATACATAAATGGTCATGTGGTGCCTCAGTGAGTACCTTGGAAATGCTTCCATATGGCTTAGAGTAAATGGGCTTGTGGATAATGGTTGTATCCTTAGTTGGATGTTGCACTGTGTTTATTATTATTATTGTTGTAATTGATTTTGTTAAAGTTCAACATCAATACTAAATACACAGAATATACTTTGAGAAAAGTCTCTCTGCTTAGCATAATCTTTGGGAGGCTCCATAGCTTAATGGTTAGGCATCCCGCCTACAGTGCAGATGGTGATTGCAGGGTCACTGGTTCGAATCCCGGGTGCGACTGGTGTTTGTAGTATTTGTCATCTTCCACCTGATAGTGTTAACAGTCTAAATACATAAATGGTCAGGTGGTGCCTCCGTGAATACCATGGAAATGCTTCCATATGGCTTAGAGTAAATGGGCTTGTGGATAATGGTTGTATCCTTAGTTCGATGTTGCACTGTGTTTATTATTATTATTGTTGTAATTGATTTTGTTAAAGTTCAACATCAATACTAAATACACAGAATATACTTTGAGAAAAGTCTCTCTGCTTAGCATAATCTTTGGGAGGCTCCATAGCCTAATGGTTAGGCATCCCGCCTACAGGGCAGATGAAGATTACTGGTTCGAATCCCGGGTGCGACTGGTGTTTGTAGTATTTGTCATCTTCCACCTGATAGTGTTAACAGTCTCAATACATAAATGGTCATGTGGTGCCTCCGTGAGTACCTTGGAAATGCTTCCATATGGCTTAGAGCAGGCATTCCCAACCACGGTCCTCAAGGCACACCAACAGTGCAGGTTTTAGTGATATCCAGGCTGCAGCACAGATGGTTAAATCAAAATAACTGAGCTACTAATTAAGTCAGCTGTGCTGAAGCCTGGATATCACTAAAACATGCACTGTTGGTGTGCCTTGAGGACCGTGGTTGGGAATGCCTGGCTTAGAGTAAATGGGCTTGTGGATAATGGATGTATCCTTAGTTGGATGTTGCACTGTGTTTATTATTATTATTGTTGTAATTGATTTTGTTAAAGTTCAACATCAATACTAAATACACAGAATATACTTTGAGAAAAGTCTCTCTGCTTAGCATAATCTTTGGGAGGCTCCATAGCATAATGGTTAGGCATCCCACCTACAGTGCAGGTGGTGATTGCAGGGTCACTGGTTCGAATCCCGGGTGCGACTGGTGTTTGTAGTATTTGTCGTCTTCCACCTGATAGTTTTAATAGACTTAATACATAAATGGTCATGTGGTGCCTCAGTGAGTACCTTGGAAATGCTTCCATATGGCTTAGAGTAAATGGGCTTGTGGATAATGGTTGTATCCTTAGTTGGATGTTGCACTGTGTTTATTATTATTATTATTATTGTTGTAATTGATTTTGTTAAAGTTCAACATCAATACTAAATACACAGAATATACTTTGAGAAAAGTCTCTCTGCTTAGCATAATCTTTGGGAGGCTCCATAGCCTAATGGTTAGGCATCCCACCTACAGTGCAGATGGCGATTGCAGGGTCACTGGTTCGAATCCTGGGTGCGACTGGTGTTTGTAGTATTTGTCGTCTTCCACCTGATAGTGTTAATAGACTTAATACATAAATGGTCATGTGGTGCCTCAGTGAGTACCTTGGAAATGCTTCCATATGGCTTAGAGTAAATGGGCTTGTGGATAATGGTTGTATCCTTAGTTGGATGTTGCACTGTGTTTATTATTATTATTATTATTATTATTGTAATTGATTTTATTAAAGTTCAACATCAATACTAAATACACAGAATATACTTTGAGAAAAGTCTCTCTGCTTAGCATAATCTTTGGGAGGCTCCATAGCATAATGGTTAGGCATCCCACCTACAGTGCAGATGGTGATTGTAGGGTCACTGGTTCAAATCCCTGGTGCGACTGGTGTTTGTAGTATTTGTCATTTTCCACCTGATAGTGTTTACAGTCTCAATACATAAATGGTCATGTGGTGTCTCCGTGAGTACCTTGGAAATGCTTCCATATGGCTTAGAGTAAATGGGCTTGTGGATAATGGTTGTATCCTTAGATGGATGTTGCACTGTGTTTATTATTATTATTGTTGTAATTGATTTTGTTAAAGTTCAACATCAATACTAAATACACAGAATATACTTTGAGAAAAGTCTCTCTGCTTAGCATAATCTTTGTGAGGCTCCATATCCTAATTGTTAGGCATCCCGCCTACAGTGCAGGTGGTGATTGCAGGGTCACTGGTTCGAATCCCGGGTGCGACTGGTGTTTGTAGTATTTGTCGTCTTCCACATGATAGTGTTAATAGTTTCAATACATAAATGGTCATGTGGTGCCTCAGTGAGTACCTTGGAAATGCTTCCATATGGCTTAGAGTAAATGGGCTTGTGGATAATGGTTGTATCCTTAGTTGGATGTTGCACTGTGTTTATTATTATTATTATTGTTGTAATTGATTTTGTTAAAGTTCAACATCAATACTAAATACACAGAATATACTTTGAGAAAAGTCTCTCTGCTTAGCATAATCTTCGGGAGGCTCCATAGCATAATGGTTAGGCATCCCACCTACAGTGCAGATGGTGATTGCAGGGTCACTGGTTCGAATCCCGGGTGCAACTGGTGTTTGTAGTATTTGTCATCTTCCACCTGATAGTGTTAACAGTCTCAATACATAAATGGTCATGTGGTGCCACCGTGTGTACCTTGGAAATGCTTCCATATGGCTTAGAGTAAATGGGCTTGTGGATAATGGTTGTATCCTTAGTTGGATGTTGCACTGTGTTTATTATTATTATTGTTGTAATTGATTTTGTTAAAGTTCAACATCAATACTAAATACACAGAATATACTTTGAGAAAAGTCTCTCTGCTTAGCATAATCTTTGGGAGGCTCCATAGCATAATGGTTAGGCATCCCGCCTATAGTGCAGGTGGTGATTGCAGGGTCACTGGTTCAAATCCCGGGTGCGACTGGTGTTTGTAGTATTTGTCGTCTTCCACATGATGGTGTTAATAGTCTCAATACATAAATGGTCATGTGGTGTCTCCGTGAGTACCTTGGAAATGCTTCCATATGGCTTAGAGTAAATGGGCTTGTGGATATTGGTTGTATCCTTAGTTGGATGTTGCACTGTGTTTATTATTATTATTGTTGTAATTGATTTTGTTAAAGTTCAACATCAATACTAAATACACAGAATATACTTTGAGAAAAGTCTCTCTGCTTAGCATAATCTTTGGGAGGCTCCATAGAATAATGGTTAGGCATCCCGTCTACAGTGCAGGTGGGGATTGCAGGGTCACTGGTTCGAATCCCGGGTGCAACTGGTGTTTGTAGTATTTGTCGTCTTCCACATGATGGTGTTAATAGTCTCAATACATAAATGGTCATGTGGTGCCTCAGTGAGTACCTTGGAAATGCTTCCATATGGCTTAGAGTAAATGGGCTTGTGGATAATGGTTGTATCCTTAGTTGGATGTTGCACTGTGTTTATTATTATTATTGTTGTAATTGATTTTGTTAAAGTTCAACATCAATACTAAATACACAGAATATACTTTGAGAAAAGTCTCTCTGCTTAGCATAATCTTTGGGAGACTCCATAGCCTAATGGTTAGGCATCCCACCTACAGTGCAGATGGTGATTGCAGGGTCACTGGTTCGAATCCAGGGTGCGACTGGTGTTTGTAGTATTTGTCGTCTTCCACATGATAGTGTTAATAGTCTCAATACATAAATGGTCATGTGGTGCCTCAGTGAGTACCTTGGAAATGCTTCCATATGGCTTAGAGTAAATGGGCTTGTAGATAATGGTTGTATCCTTAGTTCAGGCATTCCCAACCACGGTCCTCAAGGCACACTAACAGTGCAGGTTTTAGTGATATCCAGGCTGCAGCACAGATGGTTAAATCAAAATATCTAAGCTACTAATTAAGTCACCTGTGCTGAAGCCTGGATATCACTAAAACCTGCACTGTTAGTGTGCCTTGAGGACCGTGGTTGGGAATGCCTGCCTTAGTTGGATGTTGCGCTGTGTTTATTATTATTATTATTATTGTTGTAATTGATTTTGTTAAAGTTCAACATCAATACTAAATACACAGAATATACTTTGAGAAAAGTCTCTCTGCTTAGCATAATCTTTGGGAGGCTCCATAGCATAATGGTTAGGCATCCCACCTACAGTGCAGATGGTGATTGCAGGGTCACTGGTTCAAATCCCGGGTGCGACTGGTGTTTGTAGTATTTGTCATCTTCTACCTGATAGTGTTAACAGTCTCAATACATAAATGGTCATGTAGTGCCTCCGTGAGTACCTTGGAAATGCTTCCATATGGCTTAGAGTAAATGGGCTTGTGGATAATGGTTGTATCCTTAGTTGGATGTTGCACTGTGTTTATTATTATTATTGTTGTAATTGATTTTGTTAAAGTTCAACATCAATACTAAATACACAGAATATACTTTGAGAAAAGTCTCTCTGCTTAGCATAATCTTTGGGAGGCTCCATAGCATAATGGTTAGGCATCCCGCCTACAGTGCAGGTAGTGATTGCAGGGTCACTGGTTCAAATCCCGGGTGCGACTGGTGTTTGTAGTATTTGTCATCTTCCACATGATGGTGTTAATAGTCTCAATACATAAATGGTCATGTGGTGCCTCAGTGAGTACCTTGGAAATGCTTCCATATGGCTTAGAGTAAATGGGCTTGTGGATAATGGTTGTATCCTTAGTTGGATGTTGCACTGTGTTTATTATTATTATTGTTGTAATTGATTTTGTTAAAGTTCAACATCAATACTAAATACACAGAATATACTTTGAGAAAAGTCTCTCTGCTTAGCATAATCTTTGGGAGGCTCCATAGCATAATGGTTAGGCATCCCGCCTACAGTGCAGGTAGTGATTGCAGGGTCACTGGTTCAAATCCCGGGTGCGACTGGTGTTTGTAGTATTTGTCATCTTCCACATGATGGTGTTAATAGTCTCAATACATAAATGGTCATGTGGTGCCTCAGTGAGTACCTTGGAAATGCTTCCATATGGCTTAGAGTAAATGGGCTTGTGGATAATGGTTGTATCCTTAGTTGGATGTTGCACTGTGTTTATTATTATTATTGTTGTAATTGATTTTGTTAAAGTTCAACATCAATACTAAATACACAGAATATACTTTGAGAAAAGTCTCTCTGCTTAGCATAAGCTTTGGGAGACTCCATAGCCTAATGGTTAGGCATCCCACCTACAGTGCAGATGGTGATTGCAGGGTCACTGGTTCGAATCCCTGGTACGACTGGTGTTTGTAGTATTTGTCATCTTCCACCTGGTAGTGTTAACAGTCTCAATACATAAATGGTCATGTGGTGTCTCCGTGAGTACCTTGGAAATGCTTCCATATGGCTTAGAGTAAATGGGCTTGTGGATAATGGTTGTATTCTTAGTTGTATGTTGCACTGTGTTTATTATTATTATTGTTGTAATTGATTTTGTTAAAGTTCAACATCAATACTAAATACACAGAATATACTTTGAGAAAAGTCTCTCTGCTTAGCATAATCTTCGGGAGGCTCCATAGCATAATGGTTAGGCATCCCACCTACAGTGCAGATGGTGATTGTAGGGTCACTGGTTCAAATCCCTGGTGCGACTGGTGTTTGTAGTATTTGTCATTTTCCACCTGATAGTGTTTACAGTCTCAATACATAAATGGTCATGTGGTGTCTCCGTTAGTACCTTGGAAATGCTTCCATATGGCTTAGAGTAAATGGGCTTGTGGATAATGGTTGTATCCTTAGTTGGATGTTGCACTGTGTTTATTATTATTATTGTTGTAATTGATTTTGTTAAAGTTCAACATCAATACTAAATACACAGAATATACTTTGAGAAAAGTCTCTCTGCTTAGCATAATCTTTGTGAGGCTCCATATCCTAATTTTTAGGCATCCCGCCTACAGTGCAGGTGGTGATTGCAGGGTCACTGGTTCGAATCCCGGGTGCGACTGGTGTTTGTAGTATTTGTCGTCTTCCACATGATAGTGTTAATAGTCTCAATACATAAATGGTCATGTGGTGCCTCAGTGAGTACCTTGGAAATGCTTCCATATGGCTTAGAGTAAATGGGCTTGTGGATAATGGTTGTATCCTTAGTTGGATGTTGCACTGTGTTTATTATTATTATTATTATTGTTGTAATTGATTTTATTAAAGTTCAACATCAATACTAAATACACAGAATATACTTTGAGAAAAGTCTCTCTGCTTAGCATAATCTTTGGGAGGCTCCATAGCCTAATGGTTAGGCATCCCGCCTACAGGGCAGATGAAGATCACTGGTTCGAATCCCGGGTGCGACTGGTGTTTGTAGTATTTGTCATCTTCCACCTGATAGTGTTAACAGTCTTAATACATAAATGGTCATGTGGTGTCTTCGTGAGTACCTTGGAAATGCTTCCATATGGCTTAGAGTAAATGGGCTTGTGGATAATGGTTGTATCCTTAGTTGGATGTTGCGCTGTGTTTATTATTATTATTATTGTTGTAATTGATTTTGTTAAAGTTCAACATCAATACTAAATACACAGAATATACTTTGAGAAAAGTCTCTCTGCTTAGCATAATCTTTGGGAGGCTCCATAGCCTAATGGTTAAGCATCCCGCCTACAGTGCAGATGGTGATTGCAGGGTCACTGGCTCGAATCCCAGGTGCAACTGGCGTTTGTAGTATTTGTCATCTTCCACCTGATAGTGTTAACAGTCTCAATACATAAATGGTCATGTGGTGCCTCAGTGAGTACCTTGGAAATGCTTCCATATGGCTTAGAGTAAATGGGCTTGTGGATAATGGTTGCATCCTTAGTTGGATGTTGCACTGTGTTTATTATTATTATTGTTGTAATTGATTTTGTTAAAGTTCAACATCAATACTAAATACACAGAATATACTTTGAGAAAAGACTCTCTGCTTAGCATAATCTTTGGGAGGCTCCATAGCATAATGGTTAGGCATCCCACCTACAGTGCAGATGGTGATTGCAGGGTCACTGGTTCAAATCCCGGGTGCGACTGGTGTTTGTAGTATTTGTCATCTTCCACCTGATAGTGTTAACAGTCTCAATACATAAATGGTCATGTAGTGCCTCCGTGAGTACCTTGGAAATGCTTCCATATGGCTTAGAGTAAATGGGCTTGTGGATAATGGTTGTATTCTTAGTTGGATGTTGCACTGTGTTTATTATTGTTGTAATTGATTTTGTTAAAGTTCAACATCAATACTAAATACACAGAATATACTTTGAGAAAAGTCTCTCTGCTTAGCATAATCTTTGGGAGGCTCCATAGCATAATGGTTAGGCATCCCACCTACAGTGCAGATGGTGATTGTAGGGTCACTGGTTCAAATCCCTGGTGCGACTGGTGTTTGTAGTATTTGTCATTTTCCACCTGATAGTGTTTACAGTCTCAATACATAAATGGTCATGTGGTGTCTCCGTGAGTACCTTGGAAATGCTTCCATATGGCTTAGAGTAAATGGGCTTGTGGATAATGGTTGTATCCTTAGATGGATGTTGCACTGTGTTTATTATTATTATTGTTGTAATTGATTTTGTTAAAGTTCAACATCAATACTAAATACACAGAATATACTTTGAGAAAAGTCTCTCTGCTTAGCATAATCTTTGTGAGGCTCCATATCCTAATTGTTAGGCATCCCGCCTACAGTGCAGGTGGTGATTGCAGGGTCACTGGTTCGAATCCCGGGTGCGACTGGTGTTTGTAGTATTTGTCGTCTTCCACATGATAGTGTTAATAGTTTCAATACATAAATGGTCATGTGGTGCCTCAGTGAGTACCTTGGAAATGCTTCCATATGGCTTAGAGTAAATGGGCTTGTGGATAATGGTTGTATCCTTAGTTGGATGTTGCACTGTGTTTATTATTATTATTATTGTTGTAATTGATTTTGTTAAAGTTCAACATCAATACTAAATACACAGAATATACTTTGAGAAAAGTCTCTCTGCTTAGCATAATCTTCGGGAGGCTCCATAGCATAATGGTTAGGCATCCCACCTACAGTGCAGATGGTGATTGCAGGGTCACTGGTTCGAATCCCGGGTGCAACTGGTGTTTGTAGTATTTGTCATCTTCCACCTGATAGTGTTAACAGTCTCAATACATAAATGGTCATGTGGTGCCACCGTGTGTACCTTGGAAATGCTTCCATATGGCTTAGAGTAAATGGGCTTGTGGATAATGGTTGTATCCTTAGTTGGATGTTGCACTGTGTTTATTATTATTATTGTTGTAATTGATTTTGTTAAAGTTCAACATCAATACTAAATACACAGAATATACTTTGAGAAAAGTCTCTCTGCTTAGCATAATCTTTGGGAGGCTCCATAGCATAATGGTTAGGCATCCCGCCTATAGTGCAGGTGGTGATTGCAGGGTCACTGGTTCAAATCCCGGGTGCGACTGGTGTTTGTAGTATTTGTCATCTTCCACATGATGGTGTTAATAGTCTCAATACATAAATGGTCATGTGGTGTCTCCGTGAGTACCTTGGAAATGCTTCCATATGGCTTAGAGTAAATGGGCTTGTGGATATTGGTTGTATCCTTAGTTGGATGTTGCACTGTGTTTATTATTATTATTGTTGTAATTGATTTTGTTAAAGTTCAACATCAATACTAAATACACAGAATATACTTTGAGAAAAGTCTCTCTGCTTAGCATAATCTTTGGGAGGCTCCATAGAATAATGGTTAGGCATCCCGTCTACAGTGCAGGTGGGGATTGCAGGGTCACTGGTTCGAATCCCGGGTGCAACTGGTGTTTGTAGTATTTGTCGTCTTCCACATGATGGTGTTAATAGTCTCAATACATAAATGGTCATGTGGTGCCTCAGTGAGTACCTTGGAAATGCTTCCATATGGCTTAGAGTAAATGGGCTTGTGGATAATGGTTGTATCCTTAGTTGGATGTTGCACTGTGTTTATTATTATTATTGTTGTAATTGATTTTGTTAAAGTTCAACATCAATACTAAATACACAGAATATACTTTGAGAAAAGTCTCTCTGCTTAGCATAATCTTTGGGAGACTCCATAGCCTAATGGTTAGGCATCCCACCTACAGTGCAGATGGTGATTGCAGGGTCACTGGTTCGAATCCAGGGTGCGACTGGTGTTTGTAGTATTTGTCGTCTTCCACATGATAGTGTTAATAGTCTCAATACATAAATGGTCATGTGGTGCCTCAGTGAGTACCTTGGAAATGCTTCCATATGGCTTAGAGTAAATGGGCTTGTAGATAATGGTTGTATCCTTAGTTCAGGCATTCCCAACCACGGTCCTCAAGGCACACTAACAGTGCAGGTTTTAGTGATATCCAGGCTGCAGCACAGATGGTTAAATCAAAATATCTGAGCTACTAATTAAGTCACCTGTGCTGAAGCCTGGATATCACTAAAACCTGCACTGTTAGTGTGCCTTGAGGACCGTGGTTGGGAATGCCTGCCTTAGTTGGATGTTGCGCTGTGTTTATTATTATTATTATTATTGTTGTAATTGATTTTGTTAAAGTTCAACATCAATACTAAATACACAGAATATACTTTGAGAAAAGTCTCTCTGCTTAGCATAATCTTTGGGAGGCTCCATAGCATAATGGTTAGGCATCCCACCTACAGTGCAGATGGTGATTGCAGGGTCACTGGTTCAAATCCCGGGTGCGACTGGTGTTTGTAGTATTTGTCATCTTCTACCTGATAGTGTTAACAGTCTCAATACATAAATGGTCATGTAGTGCCTCCGTGAGTACCTTGGAAATGCTTCCATATGGCTTAGAGTAAATGGGCTTGTGGATAATGGTTGTATCCTTAGTTGGATGTTGCACTGTGTTTATTATTATTATTGTTGTAATTGATTTTGTTAAAGTTCAACATCAATACTAAATACACAGAATATACTTTGAGAAAAGTCTCTCTGCTTAGCATAATCTTTGGGAGGCTCCATAGCATAATGGTTAGGCATCCCGCCTACAGTGCAGGTAGTGATTGCAGGGTCACTGGTTCAAATCCCGGGTGCGACTGGTGTTTGTAGTATTTGTCATCTTCCACATGATGGTGTTAATAGTCTCAATACATAAATGGTCATGTGGTGCCTCAGTGAGTACCTTGGAAATGCTTCCATATGGCTTAGAGTAAATGGGCTTGTGGATAATGGTTGTATCCTTAGTTGGATGTTGCACTGTGTTTATTATTATTATTGTTGTAATTGATTTTGTTAAAGTTCAACATCAATACTAAATACACAGAATATACTTTGAGAAAAGTCTCTCTGCTTAGCATAATCTTTGGGAGGCTCCATAGCATAATGGTTAGGCATCCCGCCTACAGTGCAGGTAGTGATTGCAGGGTCACTGGTTCAAATCCCGGGTGCGACTGGTGTTTGTAGTATTTGTCATCTTCCACATGATGGTGTTAATAGTCTCAATACATAAATGGTCATGTGGTGCCTCAGTGAGTACCTTGGAAATGCTTCCATATGGCTTAGAGTAAATGGGCTTGTGGATAATGGTTGTATCCTTAGTTGGATGTTGCACTGTGTTTATTATTATTATTGTTGTAATTGATTTTGTTAAAGTTCAACATCAATACTAAATACACAGAATATACTTTGAGAAAAGTCTCTCTGCTTAGCATAAGCTTTGGGAGACTCCATAGCCTAATGGTTAGGCATCCCACCTACAGTGCAGATGGTGATTGCAGGGTCACTGGTTCGAATCCCTGGTACGACTGGTGTTTGTAGTATTTGTCATCTTCCACCTGGTAGTGTTAACAGTCTCAATACATAAATGGTCATGTGGTGTCTCCGTGAGTACCTTGGAAATGCTTCCATATGGCTTAGAGTAAATGGGCTTGTGGATAATGGTTGTATTCTTAGTTGTATGTTGCACTGTGTTTATTATTATTATTGTTGTAATTGATTTTGTTAAAGTTCAACATCAATACTAAATACACAGAATATACTTTGAGAAAAGTCTCTCTGCTTAGCATAATCTTCGGGAGGCTCCATAGCATAATGGTTAGGCATCCCACCTACAGTGCAGATGGTGATTGTAGGGTCACTGGTTCAAATCCCTGGTGCGACTGGTGTTTGTAGTATTTGTCATTTTCCACCTGATAGTGTTTACAGTCTCAATACATAAATGGTCATGTGGTGTCTCCGTTAGTACCTTGGAAATGCTTCCATATGGCTTAGAGTAAATGGGCTTGTGGATAATGGTTGTATCCTTAGTTGGATGTTGCACTGTGTTTATTATTATTATTGTTGTAATTGATTTTGTTAAAGTTCAACATCAATACTAAATACACAGAATATACTTTGAGAAAAGTCTCTCTGCTTAGCATAATCTTTGTGAGGCTCCATATCCTAATTTTTAGGCATCCCGCCTACAGTGCAGGTGGTGATTGCAGGGTCACTGGTTCGAATCCCGGGTGCGACTGGTGTTTGTAGTATTTGTCGTCTTCCACATGATAGTGTTAATAGTCTCAATACATAAATGGTCATGTGGTGCCTCAGTGAGTACCTTGGAAATGCTTCCATATGGCTTAGAGTAAATGGGCTTGTGGATAATGGTTGTATCCTTAGTTGGATGTTGCACTGTGTTTATTATTATTATTGTTGTAATTGATTTTGTTAAAGTTCAACATCAATACTAAATACACAGAATATACTTTGAGAAAAGTCTCTCTGCTTAGCATAATCTTCGGGAGGCTCCATAGCATAATGGTTAGGCATCCCACCTACAGTGCAGATGGTGATTGCAGGGTCACTGGTTCGAATCCCGGGTGCAACTGGTGTTTGTAGTATTTGTCGTCTTCCACATGATGGTGTTAATAGTCTCAATACATAAATGGTCATGTAGTGCCTCAGTGAGTACCTTGGAAATGCTTCCATATGGCTTAGAGTAAATGGGCTTGTGGATAATGGTTGTATCCTTAGTTGGATGTTGCACTGTGTTTATTATTATTATTGTTGTAATTGATTTTGTTAAAGTTCAACATCAATACTAAATACACAGAATATACTTTGAGAAAAGTCTCTCTGCTTAGCATAATCTTTGGGAGACTCCATAGCCTAATGGTTAGGCATCCCACCTACAGTGCAGATGGTGATTGCAGGGTCACTGGTTCGAATCCAGGGTGCGACTGGTGTTTGTAGTATTTGTCGTCTTCCACATGATAGTGTTAATAGTCTCAATACATAAATGGTCATGTGGTGCCTCAGTGAGTACCTTGGAAATGCTTCCATATGGCTTAGAGTAAATGGGCTTGTGGATAATGGTTGTATCCTTAGTTGGATGTTGCACTGTGTTTATTATTGTTGTATTTGATTTTGTTAAAGTTCAACATCAATACTAAATACACAGAATATACTTTGAGAAAAGTCTCTTTGCTTAGCATAATCTTTGGGAGACTCCATAGCCTAATGGTTAGGCATCCCACCTACAGTGCAGATGGTGATTGCAGGATCACTGGTTCTAATCCCGGGTGCGACTGGTGTTTGTAGTATTTGTCATCTTCCACCTGATAGTGTTAACAGTCTCAATACATAAATGGTCATGTGGTGCCTCAGTGAGTACCTTGGAAATGCTTCCATATGGCTTAGAGTAAATGGGCTTGTGGATAATGGTTGTATCCTTAGTTGGATATTGCACTGTGTTTATTATTATTATTGTTGTAATTGATTTTGTTAAAGTTCAACATCAATACTAAATACACAGAATATACTTTGAGAAAAGTCTCTCTGCTTAGCATAATCTTTGGGAGGCTCCATAGCATAATGGTAAGTCATCCCGCCTACAGTGCAGGTGGTGATTGCAGGGTCACTGGTTCGAATCCCGGGTGCGACTGGTGTTTGTAGTATTTGTCATCTTCCACCTGATAGTGTTAACAGTCTCAATACATAATTGGTCATGTGGTGTCTCCGTGAGTACCTTGGAAATGCTTCCATATGGCTTAGAGTAAATGGGCTTGTGGATAATGGTTGTATTCTTAGTTGGATGTTGCACTGTGTTTATTATTATTATTGTTGTAATTGATTTTGTTAAAGTTCAACATCAATACTAAATACACAGAATATACTTTGAGAAAAGTCTCTCTGCTTAGCATAATCTTCGGGAGGCTCCATAGCCTAATGGTTAGGCATCCCGCCTACAGTGCAGATGGTGATTGCAGGGTCACTGGTTCGAATCCCAGGTGCGACTGGTGTTTGTAGTATTTGTCGTCTTCCACATGATAGTGTTAATAGTCTCAATACATAAATGGTCATGTGGTGCCTCAGTGAGTACCTT
The DNA here is from genome assembly GCF_028390025.1 of Pseudophryne corroboree. Lineage (NCBI taxonomy): Eukaryota > Metazoa > Chordata > Amphibia > Anura > Myobatrachidae > Pseudophryne > Pseudophryne corroboree. Next base: position 69,403,494 of record NC_086453.1, read on the forward strand.
GGAAATGCTTCCATATGGCTCAGAGTAAATGGGCTTGTGGATAATGGTTGTATCCTTAGTTGGATGTTGCACTGTGTTTATTATTGTTGTAATTGATTTTGTTAAAGTTCAAAATCAATACTAAATACACAGAATATACTTTGAGAAAAGTCTCTCTGCTTAGCATAATCTTTGGGAGGCTCCATAGCATAATGGTTAGGCGTCCCACCTACATTTCCAAGGTACTCACGGAGGCACCACATGACCATTTATGTATTGAGACTGTTAACACTATCAGGTGGAAGATGACAAATACTACAAACACCAGTTGCACCCAGGATTCAAACCAGTGACCCTGCAATCACCATCTGCACTGTAGGTGGAACACCTAACCATTATGCTATGGAGCCTCCCGAAGATTATGCTAAGCAGAGAGACTTTTCTCAAAGTATATTCTGTGTATTTAGTATTGATGTTGAACTTTAACAAAATCAATTACAACAATAATAATAATAAACACAGTGCAACATCCAACTAAGAATACAACCATTACCCACAAGCCCATTTACTCTAAGCCATATGGAAGCATTTCCAAGGTACTCACGGAGACACCACATGACCATTTATGTATTGAGACTGTTAACACTATCAGGTGGAAGATGACAAATACTACAAACACTAGTTGCACCCGGGATTCGAACCAGTGACCCTGCAATCACCATCTGCACTGTAGGTGGGATGCCTAACCATTAGGCTATGGAGTCTCCCAAAGATTATGCTAAGCAAAGAGACTTTTCTCAAAGTATATTCTGTGTATTTAGTATTGATGTTGAACTTTAACAAAATCAAATACAACAATAATAATAATAAACACAGTGCAACATCCAACTAAGGATACAACCATTATCCACAAGCCCATTTACTCTAAGCCATATGGAAGCATTTCCAAGGTACTCACGGAGACACCACATGACCATTTATGTATTGAGACTGTTAACACTATCAGGTGGAAGACGACAAATACTACAAACACCAGTCGCACCTGGGATTCGAACCAGTGACCCTGCAATCACCACCTGCACTGTAGGCGGGATGCCTAACCATTAGGCTATGGAGCCTCACAAAGATTGTGCTAAGCAGAGAGACTTTTCTCAAAGTATATTCTGTGTATTTAGTATTGATGTTGAACTTTAACAAAATCAATTACAACTATAAACACAGTGCAACATCCAACTAAGGATACAACCATTATCCACAAGCCCATTTACTCTAAGCCATATGGAAGCATTTCCAAGGTACTCACTGAGGCACCACATGACCATTTATGTATTGAGTATATTAACACTATCAGGTGGAAGATGACAAATACTACAAACACCAGTCGCACCCGGGATTCGAACCAGTGACCCTGCAATCACCACCTGCACTGTAGGAGGGATGCCTAACCATTATGCTATGGAGCCTCCCAAAGATTATGCTAAACAGAGAGACTTTTGGTTGTATCCTTAGTTGGATGTTGCACTGTGTTTATTATTATTATTGTTGTAATTGATTTTGTTAAAGTTCAACATCAATACTAAATACACAGAATATACTTTGAGAAAAGTCTCTCTGCTTAGCATAATCTTTGTGAGGCTCCATAGCCTAATGGTTAGGCATCCCGCCTACAGTGCAGGTGGTGATTGCAGGGTCACTGGTTCAAATCCCGGGTGCGACTGGTATTTGTCGTCTTCCACATGATAGTGTTAATAGTCTCAATACATAAATGGTCATGTGGTGCCTCAGTGAGTACCTTGGAAATGCTTCCATATGGCTTAGAGTAAATGGGCTTGTGGATAATGGTTGTATCCTTAGTTGGATGTTGCACTGTGTCTATTATTATTATTGTTGTAATTGATTTTGTTAAAGTTCAACATCAATACTAAATACACAGAATATACTTTGAGAAAAGTCTCTCTGCTTAGAATAATCTTTGGGAGACTCCATAGCCTAATGGTTAGGCATCCCACCTACAGTGCAGATGGTGATTGCAGGGTCACTGGTTCGAATCCCGGGTGCGACTGGTGTTTGTAGTATTTGTCATCTTCCACCTGATAGTGTTAACAGTCTCAATACATAAATGGTCATGTGGTGTCTCCGTGAGTACCTTGGAAATGCTTCCATATGGCTTAGAGTAAATGGGCTTGTGGATAATGGTTGTATTCTTAGTTGGATGTTGCACTGTGTTTATTATTATTATTGTTGTAATTGATTTTGTTAAAGTTCAACATCAATACTAAATACACAGAATATACTTTGAGAAAAGTCTCTCTGCTTAGCATAATCTTCGGGAGGCTCCATAGCATAATGGTTAGGCGTCCCACCTACAGTGCAGATGGTGATTGCAGGGTCACTGGTTCGAATCCCGGGTGCGACTGGTGTCTGTAGTATTTGTCATCTTCCACCTGATAGTGTTAACAGTCTCAATACATAAATGGTCATGTGGTGCCTCCGTGAGTACCTTGGAAATGCTTCCATATGGCTTAGAGTAAATGGGCTTGTGGATAATAGTTGTATCCTTAGTTGGATGTTGCACTGTGTTTATTATTATTATTGTTGTAATTGATTTTGTTAAAGTTCAACATCAATACTAAATACACAGAATATACTTTGAGAAAAGTCTCTCTGCTTAGCATAATCTTCAGGAGGCTCCATAGCATAATGGTTAGGCATCCCACCTACAGTGTAGATGGTGATTGTAGGGTCACTGGTTCGAATCCCAGGTGCGACTGGTGTTTGTAGTATTTGTCATCTTCCACCTGATAGTGTTAACAGTCTCAATACATAAATGGTCATGTGGTGCCTCAGTGAGTACCTTGGAAATGCTGCCATATGGCTTAGAGTAAATGGGCTTGTGGATAATGGTTGTATCCTTAGTTGGATGTTGCACTGTGTTTATTATTATTATTGTTGTAATTGATTTTGTTAAAGTTCAACATCAATACTAAATACACAGAATATACTTTGAGAAAAGTCTCTCTGCTTAGCATAATCTTTGTGAGGCTCCATAGCCTAATGGTTAGGCATCCCGCCTACAGTGCAGGTGGTGATTGCAGGGTCACTGGTTCAAATCCCGGGTGCGACTGGTGTTTGTAGTATTTGTCATCTTCCACATGATAGTGTTAATAGTCTCAATACATAAATGGTCATGTGGTGCCTCAGTGAGTACCTTGGAAATGCTTCCATATGGCTTAGAGTAAATGGGCTTGTGGATAATGGTTGTATCCTTAGTTGGATGTTGCACTGTGTTTATTATTATTATTGTTGTAATTGATTTTGTTAAAGTTCAACATCAATACTAAATACACAGAATATACTTTGAGAAAAGTCTCTCTGCTTAGCATAATCTTTGGGAGACTCCATAGCCTAATGGTTAGGCATCCCACCTACAGTGCAGATGGTGATTGCAGGGTCACTGGTTCGAATCCCGGGTGCGACTGGTGTTTGTAGTATTTGTCATCTTCCACCTGATAGTGTTAACAGTCTCAATACATAAATGGTCATGTGGTGTCTCCGTGAGTACCTTGGAAATGCTTCCATATGGCTTAGAGTAAATGGGCTTGTGGATAATGGTTGTATTCTTAGTTGGATGTTGCACTGTGTTTATTATTGTTGTAATTGATTTTGTTAAAGTTCAACATCAATACTAAATACACAGAATATACTTTGAGAAAAGTCTCTCTGCTTAGCATAATCTTCGGGAGGCTCCATAGCATAATGGTTAGGCGTCCCACCTACAGTGCAGATGGTGATTGCAGGGTCACTGGTTCAAATCCCGGGTGTGACTGGTGTTTGTAGTATTTGTCATCTTCCACCTGATAGTGTTAACAGTCTCAATACATAAATGGTCATGTGGTGCCTCCGTGAGTACCTTGGAATTGCTTCCATATGGCTTAGAGTAAATGGGCTTGTGGATAATAGTTGTATCCTTAGTTGGATGTTGCACTGTGTTTATTATTATTATTATTGTTGTAATTGATTTTGTTAAAGTTCAACATCAATACTAAATACACAGAATATACTTTGAGAAAAGTCTCTCTGCTTAGCATAATCTTTGGGAGGCTACATAGCATAATGGTTAGGCATCCCGCCTACAGTGCAGGTGGTGATTGCAGGGTCACTGGTTCGAATACCGAGTGCGACTGGTGTTTGTAGTATTTGTCGTCTTCCACATGATGGTGTTAACAGTCTCAATACATAAATGGTCATGTGGTGCCTCAGTGAGTACCTTAGAAATGCTTCCATATGGCTTAGAGTAAATGGGCTTGTGGATAATGGTTGTATCCTTAGTTGGATGTTGCACTGTGTTTATTATTGTTGTAATTGATTTTGTTAAAGTTCAACATCAATACTAAATACACAGAATATACTTTGAGAAAAGTCTCTCTGCTTAGCATAATCTTTGGGAGACTCCATAGCCTAATGGTTAGGCATCCCACCTACAGTGCAGATGGTGATTGCAGGGTCACTGGTTCAAATCCCGGATGCGACTGGTGTTTGTAGTATTTGTCATCTTCCTCCTGATAGTGTTAACAGTCTCAATACATAAATGGTCATGTGGTGTCTCCGTGAGTACCTTGGAAATGCTTCCATATGGCTTAGAGTAAATGGGCTTGTGGATAATGGTTGTATTCTTAGTTGGTTGTTGCACTGTGTTTATTATTATTATTGTTGTAATTGATTTTGTTGAAGTTCAACATCAATACTAAATACACAGAATATACTTTGAGAAAAGTCTCTCTGCTTAGCATAATCTTCGGGAGGCTCCATAGCATAATGGTTAGGCGTCCCACCGACAGTGCAGATGGTGATTGCAGGGTCACTGGTTCGAATCCCGGGTGCGACTGGTGTTTGTAGTATTTGTCATCTTCCACCTGATAGTGTTAACAGTCTCAATACATAAATGGTCATGTGGTGCCTCCGTGAGTACCTTGGAAATGCTTCCATATGGCTTAGAGTAAATGGGCTTGTGGATAATAGTTGTATCCTTAGTTGGATGTTGCACTGTGTTTATTATTATTATTGTTGTAATTGATTTTGTTAAAGTTCAACATCAATACTAAATACACAGAATATACTTTGAGAAAAGTCTCTCTGCTTAGCATAATCTTCAGGAGGCTCCATAGCATAATGGTTAGGCATCCCACCTACAGTGTAGATGGTGATTGTAGGGTCACTGGTTCGAATCCCAGGTGCGACTGGTGTTTGTAGTATTTGTCATCTTCCACCTGATAGTGTTAACAGTCTCAATACATAAATGGTCATGTGGTGCCTCAGTGAGTACCTTGGAAATGCTGCCATATGGCTTAGAGTAAATGGGCTTGTGGATAATGGTTGTATCCTTAGTTGGATGTTGCACTGTGTTTATTATTATTATTGTTGTAATTGATTTTGTTAAAGTTCAACATCAATACTAAATACACAGAATATACTTTGAGAAAAGTCTCTCTGCTTAGCATAATCTTTGTGAGGCTCCATAGCCTAATGGTTAGGCATCCCGCCTACAGTGCAGGTGGTGATTGCAGGGTCACTGGTTCAAATCCCGGGTGCGACTGGTGTTTGTAGTATTTGTCATCTTCCACATGATAGTGTTAATAGTCTCAATACATAAATGGTCATGTGGTGCCTCAGTGAGTACCTTGGAAATGCTTCCATATGGCTTAGAGTAAATGGGCTTGTGGATAATGGTTGTATCCTTAGTTGGATGTTGCACTGTGTTTATTATTATTATTGTTGTAATTGATTTTGTTAAAGTTCAACATCAATACTAAATACACAGAATATACTTTGAGAAAAGTCTCTCTGCTTAGCATAATCTTTGGGAGACTCCATAGCCTAATGGTTAGGCATCCCACCTACAGTGCAGATGGTGATTGCAGGGTCACTGGTTCGAATCCCGGGTGCGACTGGTGTTTGTAGTATTTGTCATCTTCCACCTGATAGTGTTAACAGTCTCAATACATAAATGGTCATGTGGTGTCTCCGTGAGTACCTTGGAAATGCTTCCATATGGCTTAGAGTAAATGGGCTTGTGGATAATGGTTGTATTCTTAGTTGGATGTTGCACTGTGTTTATTATTGTTGTAATTGATTTTGTTAAAGTTCAACATCAATACTAAATACACAGAATATACTTTGAGAAAAGTCTCTCTGCTTAGCATAATCTTCGGGAGGCTCCATAGCATAATGGTTAGGCGTCCCACCTACAGTGCAGATGGTGATTGCAGGGTCACTGGTTCAAATCCCGGGTGTGACTGGTGTTTGTAGTATTTGTCATCTTCCACCTGATAGTGTTAACAGTCTCAATACATAAATGGTCATGTGGTGCCTCCGTGAGTACCTTGGAATTGCTTCCATATGGCTTAGAGTAAATGGGCTTGTGGATAATAGTTGTATCCTTAGTTGGATGTTGCACTGTGTTTATTATTATTATTATTGTTGTAATTGATTTTGTTAAAGTTCAACATCAATACTAAATACACAGAATATACTTTGAGAAAAGTCTCTCTGCTTAGCATAATCTTTGGGAGGCTACATAGCATAATGGTTAGGCATCCCGCCTACAGTGCAGGTGGTGATTGCAGGGTCACTGGTTCGAATACCGAGTGCGACTGGTGTTTGTAGTATTTGTCGTCTTCCACATGATGGTGTTAACAGTCTCAATACATAAATGGTCATGTGGTGCCTCAGTGAGTACCTTAGAAATGCTTCCATATGGCTTAGAGTAAATGGGCTTGTGGATAATGGTTGTATCCTTAGTTGGATGTTGCACTGTGTTTATTATTGTTGTAATTGATTTTGTTAAAGTTCAACATCAATACTAAATACACAGAATATACTTTGAGAAAAGTCTCTCTGCTTAGCATAATCTTTGGGAGACTCCATAGCCTAATGGTTAGGCATCCCACCTACAGTGCAGATGGTGATTGCAGGGTCACTGGTTCAAATCCCGGATGCGACTGGTGTTTGTAGTATTTGTCATCTTCCTCCTGATAGTGTTAACAGTCTCAATACATAAATGGTCATGTGGTGTCTCCGTGAGTACCTTGGAAATGCTTCCATATGGCTTAGAGTAAATGGGCTTGTGGATAATGGTTGTATTCTTAGTTGGTTGTTGCACTGTGTTTATTATTATTATTGTTGTAATTGATTTTGTTGAAGTTCAACATCAATACTAAATACACAGAATATACTTTGAGAAAAGTCTCTCTGCTTAGCATAATCTTCGGGAGGCTCCATAGCATAATGGTTAGGCGTCCCACCGACAGTGCAGATGGTGATTGCAGGGTCACTGGTTCGAATCCCGGGTGCGACTGGTGTTTGTAGTATTTGTCATCTTCCACCTGATAGTGTTAACAGTCTCAATACATAAATGGTCATGTGGTGCCTCAGTGAGTACCTTGGAAATGCTTCCATATGGCTTAGAGTAAATGGGCTTGTGGATAATGGTTGTATCCTTAGTTGGATGTTGCACTGTGTTTATTATTATTATTATTGTTGTAATTGATTTTGTTAAAGTTCAACATCAATACTAAATACACAGAATATACTTTGAGAAAAGTCTCTCTGCTTAGCATAATCTTTGTGAGGCTCCATAGCCTAATGGTTAGGCATCCCGCCTACAGTGCAGGTGGTGATTGCAGGGTCACTGGTTCAAATCCCGGGTGCGACTGGTGTTTGTAGTATTTGTCGTCTTCCACATGATAGTGTTAATAGTCTCAATACATAAATGGTCATGTGGTGCCTCAGTGAGTACCTTGGAAATGCTTCCATATGGCTTAGAGTAAATGGGCTTGTGGATAATGGTTGTATCCTTAGTTGGATGTTGCACTGTGTCTATTATTATTATTGTTGTAATTGATTTTGTTAAAGTTCAACATCAATACTAAATACACAGAATATACTTTGAGAAAAGTCTCTCTGCTTAGCATAATCTTTGGGAGACTCCATAGCCTAATGGTTAGACATCCCACCTACAGTGCAGGTGGTGATTGCAGGGTCACTGGTTCGAATCCCGGGTGCGACTGGTGTTTGTAGTATTTGTTATCTTCCACCTGATAGTGTTAACAGTCTCAATACATAAATGGTCATGTGGTGTCTCCGTGAGTACCTTGAAAATGCTTCCATATGGCTTAGAGTAAATGGGCTTGTGGATAATGGTTGTATTCTTAGTTGGATGTTGCACTGTGTTTATTATTATTGTTGTTGTAATTGATTTTGTTAAAGTTCAACATCAATACTAAATACACAGAATATACTTTGAGAAAAGTCTCTCTGCTTAGCATAATCTTCAGGAGGCTCCATAGCATAATGGTTAGGCGTCCCACCTACAGTGCAGATGGTGATTGCAGGGTCACTGGTTCGAATCCCGGGTGCGACTGGTGTTTGTAGTATTTGTCATCTTCCACCTGATAGTGTTAACAGTCTCAATACATAAATGGTCATGTGGTGCCTCCGTGAGTACCTTGGAAATGCTTCCATATGGCTTAGAGTAAATGGGCTTGTGGATAATAGTTGTATCCTTAGTTGGATGTTGCACTGTGTTTATTATTATTATTGTTGTAATTGATTTTGTTAAAGTTCAACATCAATACTAAATACACAGAATATACTTTGAGAAAAGTCTCTCTGCTTAGCATAATATTTGGGAGGCTCCATAGCATAATGGTTAGGCATCCCGCCTACAGTGCAGGTGGTGATTGCAGGGTCACTGGTTCAAATCCCGGGTGCGACTGGTGTTTGTAGTATTTGTCATCTTCCACCTGGTAGTGTTAACAGTCTCAATACATAAATGGTCATGTGGTGTCTCCATGAGTACCTTGGAAATGCTTCCATATGGCTTAGAGTAAATGGGCTTGTGGATAATGGTTGTATCCTTAGTTGGATGTTGCACTGTGTCTATTATTATTATTGTTGTAATTGATTTTGGTAAAGTTCAACATCAATACTAAATACACAGAATATACTTTGAGAAAAGTCTCTCTGCTTAGCATAATCTTTGTGAGGCTCCATAGCCTAATGGTTAGGCATCCCGCCTACAGTGCAGGTGGTGATTGCAGGGTCACTGGTTCAAATCCCGGGTGCGACTGGTGTTTGTAGTATTTGTCGTCTTCCACATGATAGTGTTAATAGTCTCAATACATAAATGGTCATGTGGTGCCTCAGTGAGTACCTTGGAAATGCTTCCATATGGCTTAGAGTAAATGGGCTTGTGGATAATGGTTGTATCCTTAGTTGGATGTTGCACTGTGTCTATTATTATTATTGTTGTAATTGATTTTGTTAAAGTTCAACATCAATACTAAATACACAGAATATACTTTGAGAAAAGTCTCTCTGCTTAGCATAATCTTTGGGAGACTCCATAGCCTAATGGTTAGGCATCCCACCTACAGTGCAGATGGTGATTGCAGGGTCACTGGTTCGAATCCCGGGTGCGACTGGTGTTTGTAGTATTTGTCATCTTCCACCTGATAGTGTTAACAGTCTCAATACATAAATGGTCATGTGGTGTCTCCGTGAGTACCTTGGAAATGCTTCCATATGGCTTAGAGTAAATGGGCTTGTGGATAATGGTTGTATTCTTAGTTGGATGCTGCACTGTGTTTATTATTATTATTGTTGTAATTGATTTTGTTAAAGTTCAACATCAATACTAAATACACAGAATATACTTTGAGAAAAGTCTCTCTGCTTAGCATAATCTTCGGGAGGCTCCATAGCATAATGGTTAGGCGTCCCACCTACAGTGCAGATGGTGATTGCAGGGTCACTGGTTCGAATCCCGGGTGCGACTGGTGTTTGTAGTATTTGTCATCTTCCACCTGATAGTGTTAACAGTCTCAATACATAAATGGTCATGTGGTGCCTCCGTGAGTACCTTGGAAATGCTTCCATATGGCTTAGAGTAAATGGGCTTGTGGATAATAGTTGTATCCTTAGTTGGATGTTGCACTGTGTTTATTATTATTATTGTTGTAATTGATTTTGTTAAAGTTCAACATCAATACTAAATACACAGAATATACTTTGAGAAAAGTCTCTCTGCTTAGCATAATATTTGGGAGGCTCCATAGCATAATGGTTAGGCATCCCGCCTACAGTGCAGGTGGTGATTGCAGGGTCACTGGTTCGAATCCCGGGTGCGACTGGTGTTTGTAGTATTTGTCATCTTCCACATGATGGTGTTAACAGTCTCAATACATAAATGGTCATGTGGTGCCTCAGTGAGTACCTTGGAAATGCTTCCATATGGCTTAGAGTAAATGGGCTTGTGGATAATGGTTGTATCCTTAGTTGGATGTTGCACTGTGTTTAATATTATTATTATTGTTGTAATTGATTTTGTTAAAGTTCAACATCAATACTAAATACACAGAATATACTTTGAGAAAAGTCTCTCTGCTTAGCATAATCTTCGGGAGGCTCCATAGCATAATGGTTAGGCATCCCACCTACAGTGCAGATGGTGATTGCAGGGTCACTGGTTCAAATCCCGGGTGCGACTGGTGTTTGTAGTATTTGTCATCTTCCACCTGGTAGTGTTAACAGTCTCAATACATAAATGGTCATGTGGTGTCTCCGTGAGTACCTTGGAAATGCTTCCATATGGCTTAGAGTAAATGGGCTTGTGGATAATGGTTGTATTCTTAGTTGGATGTTGCACTGTGTTTATTATTATTATTGTTGTAATTGATTTTGTTAAAGTTCAACATCAATACTAAATACACAGAATATACTTTGAGAAAAGTCTCTCTGCTTAGCATAATCTTCGGGAGGCTCCATAGCATAATGGTTAGGCATCCCACCTACAGTGTAGATGGTGATTGTAGGGTCACTGGTTCGAATCCCGGGTGCGACTGGTGTTTGTAGTATTTGTCATTTTCCACCTGATAGTGTTAACAGTCTCAATACATAAATGGTCATGTGGTGTCTCCGTGAGTACCTTGGAAATGCTTCCATATGGCTTAGAGTAAATGGGCTTGTGGATAATGGTTGTATCCTTAGTTAGAAGTTGCACTGTGTTTATTATTATTATTGTTGTAATTGATTTTGTTAAAGTTCAACATCATAACTAAATACACAGAATATACTTTGAGAAAAGTCTCTCTGCTTAGCATAATCTTCAGGAGGCTCCATAGCATTATGGTTAGGCATCCCACCTACAGTGTAGATGGTGATTGTAGGGTCACTGGTTCGAATCCCAGGTGCGACTGGTGTTTGTAGTATTTGTCATCTTCCACCTGATAGTGTTAACAGTCTCAATACATAAATGGTCATGTGGTGCCACCGTGAGTACCTTGGAAATGCTTCCATATGGCTTAGAGTAAATGGGCTTGTGGATAATGGTTGTATCCTTAGTTGGATGTTGCACTGTGTTTATTATTATTATTGTTGTAATTGATTTTGTTAAAGGTCAACATCAATACTAAATACACAGAATATACTTTGAGAAAAGTCTCTCTGCTTAGCATAATCTCTGGGAGGCTCCATAGCCTAATGGTTAGGCATCCCACCTACAGTGCAGATGGTGATTGCAAGGTCACTGGTTCGAATCCCAGGTGCGACTGGTGTTTGTAGTATTTGTCATCTTCCACCTGATAGTGTTAACAGTCTCAATACATAAATGGTCATGTGGTGCCTCAGTGAGTACCTTGGAAATGCTACCATATGGCTTAGAGTAAATGGGCTTGTGGATAATGGTTGTATCCTTAGTTGGATGTTGCACTGTGTTTATTATTATTATTGTTGTAATTGATTTTGTTAAAGTTCAACATCAATACTAAATACACAGAATATACTTTGAGAAAAGTCTCTCTGCTTAGCATAATCTTTGTGAGGCTCCATAGCCTAATGGTTAGGCATCCCGCCTACAGTGCAGGTGGTGATTGCAGGGTCACTGGTTCAAATCCCGGGTGCGACTGGTGTTTGTAGTATTTGTCATCTTCCACATGATAGTGTTAATAGTCTCAATACATAAATGGTCATGTGGTGCCTCAGTGAGTACCTTGGAAATGCTTCCATATGGCTTAGAGTAAATGGGCTTGTGGATAATGGTTGTATCCTTAGTTGGATGTTGCACTGTGTTTATTATTATTATTGTTGTAATTGATTTTGTTAAAGTTCAACATCAATACTAAATACACAGAATATACTTTGAGAAAAGTCTCTCTGCTTAGCATAATCTTTGGGAGACTCCATAGCCTAATGGTTAGGCATCCCACCTACAGTGCAGATGGTGATTGCAGGGTCACTGGTTCGAATCCCGGGTGCGACTGGTGTTTGTAGTATTTGTCATCTTCCACCTGATAGTGTTAACAGTCTCAATACATAAATGGTCATGTGGTGTCTCCGTGAGTACCTTGGAAATGCTTCCATATGGCTTAGAGTAAATGGGCTTGTGGATAATGGTTGTATTCTTAGTTGGATGTTGCACTGTGTTTATTATTGTTGTAATTGATTTTGTTAAAGTTCAACATCAATACTAAATACACAGAATATACTTTGAGAAAAGTCTCTCTGCTTAGCATAATCTTCGGGAGGCTCCATAGCATAATGGTTAGGCGTCCCACCTACAGTGCAGATGGTGATTGCAGGGTCACTGGCTCAAATCCCGGGTGCGACTGGTGTTTGTAGTATTTGTCATCTTCCACCTGATAGTGTTAACAGTCTCAATACATAAATGGTCATGTGGTGCCTCCGTGAGTACCTTGGAATTGCTTCCATATGGCTTAGAGTAAATGGGCTTGTGGATAATAGTTGTATCCTTAGTTGGATGTTGCACTGTGTTTATTATTATTATTATTATTGTTGTAATTGATTTTGTTAAAGTTCAACATCAATACTAAATACACAGAATATACTTTGAGAAAAGTCTCTCTGCTTAGCATAATCTTTGGGAGGCTACATAGCATAATGGTTAGGCATCCCGCCTACAGTGCAGGTGGTGATTGCAGGGTCACTGGTTCGAATACCGAGTGCGACTGGTGTTTGTAGTATTTGTCGTCTTCCACATGATGGTGTTAACAGTCTCAATACATAAATGGTCATGTGGTGCCTCAGTGAGTACCTTGGAAATGCTTCCATATGGCTTAGAGTAAATGGGCTTGTGGATAATGGTTGTATCCTTAGTTGGATGTTGCACTGTGTTTATTATTGTTGTAATTGATTTTGTTAAAGTTCAACATCAATACTAAATACACAGAATATACTTTGAGAAAAGTCTCTCTGCTTAGCATAATCTTTGGGAGACTCCATAGCCTAATGGTTAGGCATCCCACCTACAGTGCAGATGGTGATTGCAGGGTCACTGGTTCAAATCCCGGATGCGACTGGTGTTTGTAGTATTTGTCATCTTCCACCTGATAGTGTTAACAGTCTCAATACATAAATGGTCATGTGGTGTCTCCGTGAGTACCTTGGAAATGCTTCCATATGGCTTAGAGTAAATGGGCTTGTGGATAATGGTTGTATTCTTAGTTGGATGTTGCACTGTGTTTATTATTATTATTGTTGTAATTGATTTTGTTGAAGTTCAACATCAATACTAAATACACAGAATATACATTGAGAAAAGTCTCTCTGCTTAGCATAATCTTCGGGAGGCTCCATAGCATAATGGTTAGGCGTCCCACCAACAGTGCAGATGGTGATTGCAGGGTCACTGGTTCGAATCCCGGGTGCGACTGGTGTTTGTAGTATTTGTCATCTTCCACCTGATAGTGTTAACAGTCTCAATACATAAATGGTCATGTGGTGCCTCAGTGAGTACCTTGGAAATGCTTCCATATGGCTTAGAGTAAATGGGCTTGTGGATAATGGTTGTATCCTTAGTTGGATGTTGCACTGTGTTTATTATTATTATTATTGTTGTAATTGATTTTGTTAAAGTTCAACATCAATACTAAATACACAGAATATACTTTGAGAAAAGTCTCTCTGCTTAGCATAATCTTTGTGAGGCTCCATAGCCTAATGGTTAGGCATCCCGCCTACAGTGCAGGTGGTGATTGCAGGGTCACTGGTTCAAATCCCGGGTGCGACTGGTGTTTGTAGTATTTGTCGTCTTCCACATGATAGTGTTAATAGTCTCAATACATAAATGGTCATGTGGTGCCTCAGTGAGTACCTTGGAAATGCTTCCATATGGCTTAGAGTAAATGGGCTTGTGGATAATGGTTGTATCCTTAGTTGGATGTTGCACTGTGTCTATTATTATTATTGTTGTAATTGATTTTGTTAAAGTTCAACATCAATACTAAATACACAGAATATACTTTGAGAAAAGTCTCTCTGCTTAGCATAATCTTTGGGAGACTCCATAGCCTAATGGTTAGGCATCCCACCTACAGTGCAGGTGGTGATTGCAGGGTCACTGGTTCGAATCCCGGGTGCGACTGGTGTTTGTAGTATTTGTCATCTTCCACCTGATAGTGTTAACAGTCTCAATACATAAATGGTCATGTGGTGTCTCCATGAGTACCTTGGAAATGCTTCCATATGGCTTAGAGTAAATGGGCTTGTGGATAATGGTTGTATTCTTAGTTGGATGTTGCACTGTGTTTATTATTATTATTGTTGTAATTGATTTTGTTAAAGTTCAACATCAATACTAAATACACAGAATATACTTTGAGAAAAGTCTCTCTGCTTAGCATAATCTTCGGGAGGCTCCATAGCATAATGGTTAGGCGTCCCACCTACAGTGCAGATGGTGATTGCAGGGTCACTGGTTCGAATCCCGGGTGTGACTGGTGTTTGTAGTATTTGTCATCTTCCACCTGATAGTGTTAACAGTCTCAATACATAAATGGTCATGTGGTGCCTCCGTGAGTACCTTGGAAATGCTTCCATATGGCTTAGAGTAAATGGGCTTGTGGATAATAGTTGTATCCTTAGTTGGATGTTGCACTGTGTTTATTATTATTATTGTTGTAATTGATTTTGTTAAAGTTCAACATCAATACTAAATACACAGAATATACTTTGAGAAAAGTCTCTCTGCTTAGCATAATATTTGGGAGGCTCCATAGCATAATGGTTAGGCATCCTGCCTACAGTGCAGGTGGTGATTGCAGGGTCACTGGTTCAAATCCCGGGTGCGACTGGTGTTTGTAGTATTTGTCATCTTCCACCTGGTAGTGTTAACAGTCTCAATACATAAATGGTCATGTGGTGTCTCCGTGAGTACCTTGGAAATGCTTCCATATGGCTTAGAGTAAATGGGCTTGTGGATAATGGTTGTATCCTTAGTTGGATGTTGCACTGTGTCTATTATTATTATTGTTGTAATTGATTTTGTTAAAGTTCAACATCAATACTAAATACACAGAATATACTTTGAGAAAAGTCTCTCTGCTTAGCATAATCTTTGTGAGGCTCCATAGCCTAATGGTTAGGCATCCCGCCTACAGTGCAGGTGGTGATTGCAGGGTCACTGGTTCAAATCCCGGGTGCGACTGGTGTTTGTAGTATTTGTCGTCTTCCACATGATAGTGTTAATAGTCTCAATACATAAATGGTCATGTGGTGCCTCAGTGAGTACCTTGGAAATGCTTCCATATGGCTTAGAGTAAATGGGCTTGTGGATAATGGTTGTATCCTTAGTTGGATGTTGCACTGTGTCTATTATTATTATTGTTGTAATTGATTTTGTTAAAGTTAACATCAATACTAAATACACAGAATATACTTTGAGAAAAGTCTCTCTGCTTAGCATAATCTTTGGGAGACTCCATAGCCTAATGGTTAGGCATCCCACCTACAGTGCAGATGGTGATTGCAGGGTCACTGGTTCGAATCCCGGGTGCGACTGGTGTTTGTAGTATTTGTCATCTTCCACCTGATAGTGTTAACAGTCTCAATACATAAATGGTCATGTGGTGTCTCCGTGAGTACCTTGGAAATGCTTCCATATGGCTTAGAGTAAATGGGCTTGTGGATAATGGTTGTATTCTTAGTTGGATGTTGCACTGTGTTTATTATTATTATTGTTGTAATTGATTTTGTTAAAGTTCAACATCAATACTAAATACACAGAATATACTTTGAGAAAAGTCTCTCTGCTTAGCATAATCTTCGGGAGGCTCCATAGCATAATGGTTAGGCGTCCCACCTACAGTGCAGATGGTGATTGCAGGGTCACTGGTTCGAATCCCGGGTGCGACTGGTGTTTGTAGTATTTGTCATCTTCCACCTGATAGTGTTAACAGTCTCAATACATAAATGGTCATGTGGTGCCTCCGTGAGTACCTTGGAAATGCTTCCATATGGCTTAGAGTAAATGGGCTTGTGGATAATAGTTGTATCCTTAGTTGGATGTTGCACTGTGTTTATTATTATTGTTGTAATTGATTTTGTTAAAGTTCAACATCAATACTAAATACACAGAATATACTTTGAGAAAAGTCTCTCTGCTTAGCATAATATTTGGGAGGCTCCATAGCATAATGGTTAGGCATCCCGCCTACAGTGCAGGTGGTGATTGCAGGGTCACTGGTTCGAATCCCGGGTGCGACTGGTGTTTGTAGTATTTGTCATCTTCCACATGATGGTGTTAACAGTCTCAATACATAAATGGTCATGTGGTGCCTCAGTAAGTACCTTGGAAATGCTTCCATATGGCTTAGAGTAAATGGGCTTGTGGATAATGGTTGTATCCTTAGTTGGATGTTGCACTGTGTTTATTATTATTATTATTGTTGTAATTGATTTTGTTAAAGTTCAACATCAATACTAAATACACAGAATATACTTTGAGAAAAGTCTCTCTGCTTAGCATAATCTTCGGGAGGCTCCATAGCATAATGGTTAGGCATCCCACCTACAGTGCAGATGGTGATTGCAGGGTCACTGGTTCAAATCCCGGGTGCGACTGGTGTTTGTAGTATTTGTCATCTTCCACCTGGTAGTGTTAACAGTCTCAATACATAAATGGTCATGTGGTGTCTCCGTGAGTACCTTGGAAATGCTTCCATATGGCTTAGAGTAAATGGGCTTGTGGATAATGGTTGTATTCTTAGTTGATGTTGCACTGTGTTTATTATTATTATTGTTGTAATTGATTTTGTTAAAGTTCAACATCAATACTAAATACACAGAATATACTTTGAGAAAAGTCTCTCTGCTTAGCATAATCTTCGGGAGGCTCCATAGCATAATGGTTAGGCATCCCACCTACAGAGCAGATGGTGATTGTAGGGTCACTGGTTCGAATCCCGGGTGCGACTGATGTTTGTAGTATTTGTCATTTTCCACCTGATAGTGTTAACAGTCTCAATACATAAATGGTCATGTGGTGTCTCCGTGAGTACCTTGGAAATGCTTCCATATGGCTTAGAGTAAATGGGCTTGTGGATAATGGTTGTATCCTTAGTTGGATGTTGCACTGTGTTTATTATTATTATTGTTGTAATTGATTTTGTTAAAGTTCAACATCAATACTAAATACACAGAATATACTTTGAGAAAAGTCTCTCTGCTTAGCATAATCTTTGTGAGGCTCCATATCCTAATTGTTAGGCATCCCGCCTACAGTGCAGGTGGTGATTGCAGGGTCACTGGTTCGAATCCCGGGTGCGACTGGTGTTTGTAGTATTTGTCGTCTTCCACATGATAGTGTTAATAGTCTCAATACATAAATGGTCATGTGGTGCCTCAGTGAGTACCTTGGAAATGCTTCCATATGGCTTAGAGTAAATGGGCTTGTGGATAATGGTTGTATCCTTAGTTGGATGTTGCACTGTGTTTATTATTATTATTGTTGTAATTGATTTTGTTAAAGTTCAACATCAATACTAAATACACAGAATATACTTTGAGAAAAGTCTCTCTGCTTAGCATAATCTTCGGGAGGCTCCATAGCATAATGGTTAGGCATCCCACCTACAGTGCAGATGGTGATTGTAGGGTCACTGGTTCGAATCCCGGGTGCGACTGGTGTTTGTAGTATTTGTCATCTTCCACCTGATAGTGTTAACAGTCTCAATACATAAATGGTCATGTGGTGCCACCGTGAGTACCTTGTAAATGCTTCCATATGGCTTAGAGTAAATGAGCTTGTGGATAATGGTTGTATCCTTAGTTGGATGTTGCACTGTGTTTATTATTATTATTGTTGTAATTGATTATGTTAAAGTTCAACATCAATACTAAATACACAGAATATACTTTGAGAAAAGTCTCTCTGCTTAGCATAATCTCTGGGAGGCTCCATAGCATAATGGTTAGGCATCCCGCCTATAGTGCAGGTGGTGATTGCAGGGTCACTGGTTCGAATCCCGGGTGCGACTGGTGTTTGTAATATTTGTCATCTTCCACATGATGGTGTTAATAGTCTCAATACATAAATGGTCACGTGGTGTCTCCGTGAGTACCTTGGAAATGCTTCCATATGGCTTAGAGTAAATGGGCTTGTGGATAATGGTTGTATCCTTAGTTGGATGTTGCACTGTGTTTATTATTATTATTGTTGTAATTGATTTTGTTAAAGTTCAACATCAATACTAAATACACAGAATATACTTTGAGAAAAGTCTCTCTGCTTAGCATAATCTTTGGGAGGCTCCATAGCATAATGGTTAGGCATCCCGCCTACAGTGCAGGTGGTGATTGTAGGGACACTGGTTCGAATCCCGGGTGCGACTGGTGTTTGTAGTATTTGACGTCTTCCACATGATGGTGTTAATAGTCTCAATACAAAAATGGTCATGTGGTGCCTCAGTGAGTACCTTGGAAATGCTTCCATATGGCTTAGAGTAAATGGGCTTGTGGATAATGGTTGTATCCTTAGTTGGATGTTGCACTGTGTTTATTATTATTGTAATTGATTTTGTTAAAGTTCAACATCAATACTAAATACACAGAATATACTTTGAGAAAAGTCTCTCTGCTTAGCATAATCTTTGGGAGACTCCATAGCCTAATGGTTAGGCATCCCACCTACAGTGCAGATGGTGATTGCAGGGTCACTGGTTCGAATCCAGGGTGCGACTGGTGTTTGTAGTATTTGTCATCTTCCACCTGATAGTGTTAACAGTCTCAATACATAAATGGTCATGTGGTGTCTCCGTGAGTACCTTGGAAATGCTTCCATATGGCTTAGAGTAAATGGGCTTGTGGATAATGGTTGTATTCTTAGTTGGATGTTGCACTGTGTTTATTATTGTTGTAATTGATTTTGTTAAAGTTCAACATCAATACTAAATACACAGAATATACTTTGAGAAAAGTCTCTCTGCTTAGCATAATCTTCGGGAGGCTCCATAGCATAATGGTTAGGCATCCCACCTACAGTGCAAATGGTGATTGTAGGGTCACTGGTTCGAATCCCGGGTGCGACTGGTGTTTGTAGTATTTGTAATTTTCCACCTGATAGTATTAACAGTCTCAATACATAAATGGTCATGTGGTGTCTCCGTGAGTACCTTGGAAATGCTTCCATATGGCTTAGAGTAAATGGGCTTGTGGATAATGGTTGTATCCTTAGTTGGATGTTGCACTGTGTTTATTATTATTATTGTTGTAATTGATTTTGTTAAAGTTCAACATCAATACTAAATACATAGAATATACTTTGAGAAAAGTCTCTCTGCTTAGCATAATCTTTGTGAGGCTCCATAGCCTAATGGTTAGGCATCCCGCCTACAGTGCAGGAGGTGATTGCAGCGTCACTGGTTCGAATCCCGGGTGCGACTGGTGTTTGTAGTATTTGTCGTCTTCCACATGATAGTGTTAATAGTCTCAATACATAAATGGTCATGTGGTGCCTCAGTGAGTACCTTGGAAATGCTTCCATATGGCTTAGAGTAAATGGGCTTGTGGATAATGGTTGTATCCTTAGTTGGATGTTGCACTGTGTTTATTATTATTATTATTGTTGTATTTGATTTTGTTAAAGTTCAACATCAATACTAAATACACAGAATATACTTTGAGAAAAGTCTCTTTGCTTAGCATAATCTTTGGGAGACTCCATAGCCTAATGGTTAGGCATCCCACCTACAGTGCAGATGGTGATTGCAGGGTCACTGGTTCAAATCCCGGGTGCGACTGGTGTTTGTAGTATTTGTCATCTTCCACATGATAGTGTTAACAGTCTCAATACATAAATGGTCATGTGGTGTCTCCGTGAGTACCTTGGAAATGCTTCCATATGGCTTAGAGTAAATGGGCTTGTGGATACTGGTTGTATCCTTAGTTGGATGTTGCACTGTGTTTATTATTGTTGTAATTGATTTTGTTAAAGTTCAACATAAATACTAAATACACAGATTATACTTTGAGAAAAGTCTCTCTGCTTAGCATAATCTTCGGGAGGCTCCATAGCATAATGGTTAGGCGTTCCACCTACAGTGCAGATAGTGATTGCAGGGTCACTGGTTCAAATCCCGGGAGCAACTGGTGTTTGTAGTATTTGTCATCTTCCACCTGATAGTGTTAACAGTCTCAATACATAAATGGTCATGTGGTGCCTCCGTGAGTACCTTGGAAATGCTTCCATATGGCTTAGAGTAAATGGGCTTGTGGATAATGGTTGTATCCTTAGTTGGATGTTGCACTGTGTTTATTATTATTATTGTTGTAATTGATTTTGTTAAAGTTCAACATCAATACTAAATACACAGAATATACTTTGAGAAAAGTCTCTCTGCTTAGCATAATCTTTGGGAGGCTCCATAGCATAATGGTTAGGCATCCCGCCTACAGTGCAGGTGGTGATTGCAGGGTCACTGGTTCGAATCCCGGGTGCGACTGGTGTTTGTAGTATTTGTTGTCTCCCACCTGATAGTGTTAATAGTCTCAATACATAAATGGTCATGTGGTGCCTCAGTGAGTACCTTGGAAATGCTTCCATATGGCTTAGAGTAAATGGGCTTGTGGATAATGGTTGTATCCTTAGTTGGATGTTGCACTGTGTTTATTATTATTATTGTTGTAATTGATTTTGTTAAAGTTCAACATCAATACTAAATACACAGAATATACTTTGAGAAAAGTCTCTCTGCTTAGCATAATCTTTGGGAGGCTCCACAGCCTAATGGTTAGGCATCCCACCTACAGTGCAGATTGTGATTGCAGGGTCACTGGTTCAAATCCCGGGTGCAATTGGTGTTTGTAGTATTTGTCATCTTCCACCTGATAGTGTTAATATACTCAATACATAAATGGTCATGTGGTGCCTCAGTGAGTACCTTGGAAATGCTTCCATATGGCTTAGAGTAAATGGGCTTGTGGATAATGGTTGTATCCTTAGTTGGATGTTGCACTGTGTTTATTATTATTGTTGTAATTGATTTTGTTAAAGTTCAACATCAATACTAAATACACAGAATATACTTTGAGAAAAGTCTCTCTGCTTAGCATAATCTTTGGGAGGCTCCATAGCATAATGGCTAGGCATCCCGCCTACAGTGCAGGTGGTGATTGCAGGGTCACTGGTTCGAATCCCGGGTGCGACTGGTGTTTGTAGTATTTGTCATCTTCCACCTGATAGTGTTAATATACTCAATACATAAATGGTCATGTGGTGCCTCAGTGAGTACCTTGGAAATGCTTCCATATGGCTTAGAGTAAATGGGCTTGTGGATAATGGTTGTATCCTTAGTTGGATGTTGCACTGTGTTTATAGTTGTAATTGATTTTGTTAAAGTTCAACATCAATACTAAATACACAGAATATACTTTGAGAAAAGTCTCTCTGCTTAGCACAATCTTTGTGAGGCTCCATAGCCTAATGGTTAGGCATCCCGCCTACAGTGCAGGTGGTGATTGCAGGGTCACTGGTTCGAATCCCAGGTGCGACTGGTGTTTGTAGTATTTGTCGTCTTCCACCTGATATTGTTAACAGTCTCAATACATAAATGGTCATGTGGTGTCTCCGTGAGTACCTTGGAAATGCTTCCATATGGCTTAGAGTAAATGGGCTTGTGGATAATGGTTGTATCCTTAGTTGGATGTTGCACTGTGTTTATTATTATTATTGTTGTATTTGATTTTGTTAAAGTTCAACATCAATACTAAATACACAGAATATACTTTGAGAAAAGTCTCTTTGCTTAGCATAATCTTTGTGAGACTCCATAGCCTAATGGTTAGGCATCCCACCTACAGTGCAGATGGTGATTGCAGGGTCACTGGTTCGAATCCCGGGTGCGA
Source organism: Pseudophryne corroboree (assembly GCF_028390025.1). NCBI lineage: Eukaryota > Metazoa > Chordata > Amphibia > Anura > Myobatrachidae > Pseudophryne > Pseudophryne corroboree. The sequence continues at coordinate 69,425,667 of NC_086453.1, forward strand.
CTGGTGTTTGTAGTATTTGTCATCTTCCACCTGATAGTGTTAACAGTCTCAATACATAAATGGTCATGTGGTGTCTCCGTGAGTACTTTGGAAATGCTTCCATATGGCTTAGAGTAAATGGGCTTGTGGATAATGGTTGTATTCTTAGTTGGATGTTGCACTGTGTTTATTATTATTATTGTTGTAATTGATTTTGTTAAAGTTCAACATCAATACTAAATACACAGAATATACTTTGAGAAATGTCTCTCTGCTTAGCATAATCTTCGGGAGGCTCCATAGCATAATGGTTAGGCGTTCCACCTACAGTGCAGATGGTGATTGCAGGGTCACTGGTTCGAATCCCGGGTGCAACTGGTGTTTGTAGTATTTGTCATCTTCCACCTGATAGTGTTAACAGTCTCAATACATAAATGGTCATGTGGGGCCTCCGTGAGTACCTTGGAAATGCTTCCATATGGCTTAGAGTAAATGGGCTTGTGGATAATGGTTGTATCCTTAGTTGGATGTTGCACTGTGTTTATTATTATTATTGTTGTAATTGATTTTGTTAAAGTTCAACATCAATACTAAATACACAGAATATACTTTGAGAAAAGTCTCTCTGCTTAGCATAATCTTTGGGAGGCTCCATAGCATAATGGTAAGTCATCCCGCCTACAGTGCAGATGGTGATTGCAGGGTCACTGGTTCGAATCATGGGTGCGACTGGTGTTTGTAGTATTTGTCATCTTCCACCTGATAGTGTTAACAGTCTCAATACATAATTGGTCATGTGGTGTCTCCGTGAGTACCTTGGAAATGCTTCCATTTGGCTTAGAGTAAATGGGCTTGTGGATAATGGTTGTATTCTTAGTTGGATGTTGCACTGTGTTTATTATTATTATTGTTGTAATTGATTTTGTTAAAGTTCAACATCAATACTAAATACACAGAATATACTTTGAGAAAAGTCTCTCTGCTTAGCATAATCTTCGTGAGGCTCCATAGCATAATGGTTAGGCATCCCACCTACAGTGCAGGTGGTGATTGCAGGGTCACTGGTTCGAATCCCAGGTGCGACTGGTGTTTGTGGTATTTGTCGTCTTCCACCTGATAGTGTTAACAGTCTCAATACATAAATGGTCATGTGGTGTCTCCGTGAGTACCTTGGAAATGCTTCCATATGGCTTAGAGTAAATGGGCTTGTGGATAATGGTTGTATCCTTAGTTGGATGTTGCACTGTGTTTATTATTATTATTGTTGTATTTGATTTTGTTAAAGTTCAACATCAATACTAAATACACAGAATATACTTTGAGAAAAGTCTCTTTGCTTAGCATAATCTTTGGGAGACTCCATAGCCTAATGGTTAGGCATCCCACCTACAGTGCAAATGGTGATTGCAGGGTCACTGGTTCGAATCCCGGGTGCGACTGGTGTTTGTAGTATTTGTCATCTTCCACCTGATAGTGTTAATAGTCTCAATACATAAATGGTCATGTGGTGTCTCCATGAGTACCTTGGAAATGCTTCCATATGGCTTAGAGTAAATGGGCTTGTGGATAATGGTTGTATCCTTAGTTGGATGTTGCACTGTGTTTATTATTATTATTGTTGTAATTGATTTTGTTAAAGTTCAACATCAATACTAAATACACAGAATATACTTTGAGAAAAGTCTCTCTGCTTAGCATAATCTTCGTGAGGCTCCATAGCATAATATTTAGGCATCCCACCTACAGTGCAGATGGTGATTGTAGGGTCACTGGTTCGAATCCCGGGTGCGACTGGTGTTTGTAGTATTTGTCATTTTCCACCTGATAGTGTTAACAGTCTCAATACATAAATGGTCATGTGGTGTCTCCGTGAGTACCTTGGAAATGCTTCCATATGGCTTAGAGTAAATGGGCTTGTGGATAATGGTTGTATCCTTAGTTGGATGTTGCACTGTGTTTATTATTATTATTGTTGTAATTGATTTTGTTAAAGTTCAACATCAATACTAAATACACAGAATATACTTTGAGAAAAGTCTCTCTGCTTAGCATAATCTTTGGGAGGCTCCATAGCATAATGGTTAGGCATCCCGCCTACAGTTCAGGTGGTGATTGCAGGGTCACTGGTTCGAATCCCGGGTGCGACTGGTGTTTGTAGTATTTGTCGTCTCCCACCTGATAGTGTTAATAGTCTCAATACATAAATGGTCATGTGGTGCCTTAGTGAGTACCTTGGAAATGCTTCCATATGGCTTAGAGTAAATGGGCTTGTGGATAATGGTTGTATCCTTAGTTGGATGTTGCACTGTGTTTATTATTATTATTGTTGTAATTGATTTTGTTAAAGTTCAACATCAATACTAAATACACAGAATATACTTTGAGAAAAGTCTCTCTGCTTAGCATAATCTTTGGGAGGCTCCACAGCCTAATGGTTAGGCATCCCACCTACAGTGCAGATTGTGATTGCAGGGTCACTGGTTCAAATCCCGGGTGCAACTGGTGTTTGTAGTATTTGTCATCTTCCACCTGGTAGTGTTAATATACTCAATACATAAATGGTCATGTGGTGCCTCAGTGAGTACCTTGGAAATGCTTCCATATGGCTTAGAGTAAATGGGCTTGTGGATAATGGTTGTATCCTTAGTTGGATGTTGCACTGTGTTTATTATTATTATTGTTGTAATTGATTTTGTTAAAGTTCAACATCAATACTAAATACACAGAATATACTTTGAGAAAAGTCTCTCTGCTTAGCATAATCTTTGGGAGGCTCCATAGCATAATGGTTAGGCATCCCGCCTACAGTGCAGGTGGTGATTGCAGGGTCACTGGTTCGAATCCCAGGTGCGACTGGTGTTCGTAGTATTTGTCGTCTTCCACCTGATAGTGTTAATATACGCAATACATAAATGGTCATGTGGTGCCTCAGTGAGTACCTTGGAAATGCTTCCATATGGCTTAGAGTAAATGGGCTTGTGGATAATGGTTGTATCCTTAGTTGGATGTTGCACTGTGTTTATAGTTGTAATTGATTTTGTTAAAGTTCAACATCAATACTAAATTCACAGAATATACTTTGAGAAAAGTCTCTCTGCTTAGCATAATCTTTGTGAGACTCCACAGCCTAATGGTTAGGCAACCCGCCTATAGTGCAGATAGTGATTGCACGGTCACTGGTTCGAATCTCAGGTGCAACTGGTGTTTGTAGTATTTGTCGTCTTCCACCTGATAGTGTTAATATACACAATACATAAATGGTCATGTGGTGCCTCAGTGAGTACCTTGGAAATGCTTCCATATGGCTTAGAGTAAATGGGCTTGTGGATAATGGTTGTATCCTTAGTTGGATGTTGCACTGTGTTTATTGTTGTAATTGATTTTGTTAAAGTTCAACATCAATACTAAATACACAGAATATACTTTGAGAAAAGAATCTCTGCTTAGCACAATCTTTGTGAGGCTCCATAGCTCATGGTTAGGCATCCCGCCTACAGTGCAGGTGGTGATTGCAGGGTCACTGGTTCGAATCCCGGGTGCAACTGGTGTTTGTAGTATTTGTCGTCTTCCACCTGATAGTGTTAATAGTCTCAATACATAAATGGTCATGTGGTTCCTCAGTGAGTACCTTGGAAATGCTTCCATATGGCTTAGAGTAAATGGGCTTGTGGATAATGGTTGTATCCTTAGTTGGATGTTGCACTGTGTTTATTATTGTTGTAATTGATTTTGTTAAAGTTCAACATCAATACTAAATACACAGAATATACTTTGAGAAAAGTCTCTCTGCTTAGCATAATCTTTGGGAGGCTCCATAGCCTAATGGTTAGGCATCCCGCCTACAGTGCAGATGGTGATTGCAGGGTCACTGGTTCGAATCCCGGGTGCGACTGGTGTTTGTAGTATTTGTCGTCTTCCACCTGATAGTGTTAATATACTCAATACATAAATGGTCATGTGGTGCCTCAGTGAGTACCTTGGAAATGCTTCCATATGGCTTAGAGTAAATGGGCTTGTGGATAATGGTTGTATCCTTAGTTGGATGTTGCACTGTGTTTATTATTATTATTGTTGTAATTGATTTTGTTAAAGTTCAACATCAATACTAAATACACAGAACATACTTTGAGAAAAGTCTCTCTGCTTAGCATAATCTTTGTGAGGCTCCATAGCCTAATGGTTAGGCATCCCGCCTACAGCGCAGATGGTGATTGCAGGGTCACTGGTTCAAATCCCAGGTGCGACTGGTGTTTGTAGTATTTGTCGTCTTCCACCTGATAGTGTTAATATACTCAATACATAAATGGTCATGTGGTGCTTCAGTGAGTACCTTGGAAATGCTTCCATATGGCTTAGAGTAAATGGGCTTGTGGATAATGGTTGTATCCTTAGTTGGATGTTGCACTGTGTTTATTATTATTATTGTTGTAATTGATTTTGTTAAAGTTCTACATCAATACTAAATACACAGAATATACTTTGAGAAAAGTCTCTCTGCTTAGCATAATCCTTGTGGATCTCCATAGCCTAATGGTTAGGCATCCCGCCTACAGTGCAGATGGTGATTGCGGGGTCACTGGTTCGAATCCCGGGTGCGACTGGTGTTTGTAGTATTTGTTGTCTTCCACCTGATAGTGTTAATATACTCAATACATAAATGGTCATGTGGTGCCTCAGTGAGTACCTTGGAAATGCTTCCATATGGCTTAGAGTAAATGGGCTTGTGGATAATGGTTGTATCCTTAGTTGGATGTTGCACTGTGTTTATTATTATTATTGTTGTAATTGATTTTGTTAAAGTTCAACATCAATACTAAATACACAGAATATACTTTGAGAAAAGTCTCTCTGCTTAGCATAATCTTTGTGAGGCTCCATAGCCTAATGGTTAGGCATCCCGCCTACAGTGCAGATGGTGATTGCAGGGTCACTGGTTCGAATCTCAGGTGCGACTGGTGTTTGTAGTATTTGTCATCTTCCACCTGATAGTGTTAATATACTCAATACATAAATGGTCATGTGGTGCCTCAGTGATTACCTTGGAAATGCTTCCATACGGCTTAGAGTAAATGGGCTTGTGGATAATGGTTGTATCCTTAGTTGGATGTTGCACTGTGTTTATTGTTGTAATTGATTTTGTTAAAGTTCAACATCAATACTAAATACACAGAATATACTTTGAGAAAAGTCTCTCTGCTTAGCAAAATCTTTGTGAGGCTCCATAGCCTAATGGTTAGGCATCCCGCCTACAGTGCAGGTGGTGATTGCAGGGTCACTGGTTCAAATCCCGGGTGCGACTGGTGTTTGTAGTATTTGTCGTCTTCCACCTGATAGTGTTAATAGTCTCAATACATAAATGGTCATGTGGTTCCTCAGTGAGTACCTTGGAAATGCTTCCATATGGCTTAGAGTAAATGGGCTTGTGGATAATGGTTGTATCCTTAGTTGGATGTTGCACTGTGTTTATTATTGTTGTAATTGATTTTGTTAAAGTTCAACATCAATACTAAATACACAGAATATACTTTGAGAAAAGTCTCTCTTCTTAGCATAATCTTTGGGAGGCTCCATAGCCTAATGGTTAGGCATCCCGCCTACAGTGCAGATGGTGATTGCAGCGTCACTGGTTCGAATCCCGGGTGCAACTGGTGTTTGTAGTATTTGTCGTCTTCCACCTGATAGTGTTAATATACTCAATACATAAATGGTCATGTGGTGCCTCAGTGAGTACCCTGGAAATGCTTCCATATGGCTTAGAGTAAATGGGCTTGTGGATAATGGTTGTATCCTTAGTTGGATGTTGCACTGTGTTTATTATTATTATTATTATTGTTGTAATTGATTTTGTTAAAGTTCAACATCAATACTAAATACACAGAATATACTTTGAGAAAAGTCTCTCTGCTTAGCATAATCTTTGTGAGGCTCCATAGCCTAATGGTTAGGCATCCCGCCTACAGTGCAGATGGTGATTGCAGGGTCACTGGTTCAAATCCCGGGTGCGACTGGTGTTTGTAGTATTTGTCGTCTTCCACCTGATAGTGTTAATATACTCAATACATAAATGGTCATGTGGTGCTTCAGTGAGTACCTTGGAAATGCTTCCATATGGCTTAGAGTAAATGGGCTTGTGGATAATGGTTGTATCCTTAGTTGGATGTTGCACTGTGTTTATTATTATTATTATTGTTGTAATTGATTTTGTTAAAGTTCTACATCAATACTAAATACACAGAATATACTTTGAGAAAAGTCTCTCTGCTTAGCATAATCCTTGTGAGGCTCCATAGCCTAATGGTTAGGCATCCCGCCTACAGTGCAGATGGTGATTGCAGTGTCACTGGTTCAAATCCCGGGTGCGACTGGTGTTTGTAGTATTTGTTGTCTTCCACCTGATAGTGTTAATAGACTCAATACATAAATGGTCATATGGTGCCTCAGTGAGTACCTTGGAAATGCTTCCATATGGCTTAGAGTAAATGGGCTTGTGGATAATGGTTGTATCCTTAGTTGGATGTTGCTCTGTGTTTATTATTGTTGTAATTGATTTTGTTAAAGTTCAACACCAATACTAAATACACAGAATATACTTTGAGAAAAGTCTCTCTGCTTAGCATAATCTTTGGGAGGCTCCATAGCCTAATGGTTAGGCATCCCGCCTACAGTGCAGATGGTGATTGCAGGGTCACTGGTTCGAATCCCAGGTGCGACTGGTGTTTGTAGTATTTGTCATCTTCCACCTGATAGTGTTAATAGTCTCAATACATAAATGGTCATGTGGTGCCTCAGTGAGTACCTTGGAAATGCTTCCATATGGCTTAGAGTAAATGGGCTTGTGGATAATGGTTGTATCCTTAGTTGGATGTTGCACTGTGTTTATTATTATTGTTGTAATTGATTTTGTTAAAGTTCAACATCAATACTAAATACACAGAATATACTTTGAGAAAAGTCTCTCTGCTTAGCATAATCTTTGGGAGGCTCCATAGCCTAATGGTTAGGCATCCCGCCTACAGTGCAGATGGTGATTGCAGGGTCACTGGTTCAAATTCCGTGTGCAATTGGTGTTTGTAGTATTTGTTGTCTTCCACCTGATAGTGTTAATAGACTCAATACATAAATGGTCATGCGGTGCCTCAGTGAGTACCTTGGAAATGCTTCCATATGGCTTAGAGTAAATGGGCTTGTGGATAATGGTTGTATCCTTAGTTGGATGTTGCACTGTGTTTATTATTGTTGTAATTGATTTTGTTAAAGTTCAACATCAATACTAAATACACAGAATATACTTTGAGAAAAGTCTCTCTGCTTAGCATAATCTTTGGGAGGCTCCATAGCCTAATGGTTAGGCATCCCGCCTACAGTGCAGATGGTGATTGCAGGGTCACTGGTTCGAATCCCAGGTGCGACTGGTGTTTGTAGTACTTGTCGTCTTCCACCTGATAGTGTTAATATAATCAATACATAAATGGTCATGTGGTGCCTCAGTGAGTACCTTGGAAATGCTTCCATATGGCTTAAAGTAAATGGGCTTGTGGATAATGGTTGTATCCTTAGTTGGATGTTGCACTGTGTTTATTATTATTATTGTTGTAATTGATTTTGTTAAAGTTCTACATCAATACTAAATACACAGAATATACTTTGAGAAAAGTCTCTCTGCTTAGCATAATCCTTGTGAGGCTCCATAGCCTAATGGTTAGGCATCCCGCCTACAGTGCAGATGGTGATTGCAGTGTCACTGGTTTGAATCCCGGGTGCGACTGGTGTTTGTAGTATTTGTTGTCTTCCACCTGATAGTGTTAATAGACTCAATACATAAATGGTCATGTGGTGCCTCAGTGAGTACCTTGGAAATGCTTCCATATGGCTTAGAGTAAATGGGCTTGTGGATAATGGTTGTATCCTTAGTTGGATGTTGCACTGTGTTTATTATTATTATTGTTGTAATTGATTTTGTTAAAGTTCAACATCAATACTAAATACACAGAATATACTTTGAGAAAAGTCTCTCTGCTTAGCATAATCTTTGTGAGGCTCCATAGCCTAATGGTTAGGCATCCCACCTACAGTGCAAATGGTGATTGCAGGGTCACTGGTTCGAATCCCAGGTGCGACTGGTGTTTGTAGTATTTGTCATCTTCCACCTGATAGTGTTAATAGTCTCAATACATAAATGGTCATGTGAGTACCTTGGAAATGCTTCCATATGGCTTAGAGTAAATGGGCTTGTGGATAATGGTTGTATCCTTAGTTGGATGTTGCACTGTGTTTATTATTATTGTTGTAATTGATTTTGTTAAAGTTCTACATCAATACTAAATACACAGAATATACTTTGAGAAAAGTCTCTCTGCTTAGCATAATCCTTGTTAGGCTCCATAGCCTAATGGTTAGGCATCCCGCCTACAGTGCAGATGGTGATTGCGGGGTCACTGGTTCGAGTCCCGGGTGGGACTGGTGTTTGTAGTATTTGCTGTCTTCCACCTGATAGTGTTAATAGACTCAATACATAAATGGTCATGTGGTGCCTCAGTGAGTACCTTGGAAATGCTTCCATATGGCTTAGAGTAAATGGGCTTGTGGATAATGGTTGTATCCTTAGTTGGATGTTGCACTGTGTTTATTATTATTATTGTTGTAATTGATTTTGTTAAAGTTCAACATCAATACTAAATACACAGAATATACTTTGAGAAAAGTCTCTCTGCTTAGCATAATCTTTGTGAGGCTCCATAGCCTAATGGTTAGGCATCCCGCCTACAGTACAGATGGTGATTGCAGGTTTACTGGTTCGAATCTCAGGTGCGACTGGTGTTTGTAGTATTTGTCGTCTTCCACCTGATAGTGTTAATATACTCAATACATAAATGGTCATGTGGTGCCTCAGTGATTACCTTGGAAATGCTTCCATATGGCTTAGAGTAAATGGGCTTGTGGATAATGGTTGTATCCTTAGTTGGATGTTGCACTGTGTTTATTGTTGTAATTGATTTTGTTAAAGTTCAACATCAATACTAAATACACAGAATATACTTTGAGAAAAGTCTCTCTGCTTAGCACAATCTTTGTGAGGCTCCATAGCCTAATGGTTAGGCATCCCGCCTACAGTGCAGGTGGTGATTGCAGGGTCACTGGTTCGAATCCCGGGTGCGACTGGTGTTTGTAGTATTTGTCGTCTTCCACCTGATAGTGTTAATAGTCTCAATACATAAATGGTCATGTGGTTCCTCAGTGAGTACCTTGGAAATGCTTCCATATGGCTTAGAGTAAATGGGCTTGTGGATAATGGTTGTATCCTTAGTTGGATGTTGCACTGTGTTTATTATTGTTGTAATTGATTTTGTTAAAGTTCAACATCAATACTAAATACACAGAATATACTTTGAGAAAAGTCTCTCTGCTTAGCATAATCTTTGGGAGGCTCCATAGCCTAATGGTTAGGCATCCCACCTACAGTGCAGATGGTGATTGCAGGGTCACTGGTTCGAATCCCGGGTGCGACTGGTGTTTGTAGTATTTGTCATCTTCCACCTGATAGTGTTAATATACTCAATACATAAATGGTCATGTGGTGCCTCAGTGAGTACCTTGGAAATGCTTCCATATGGCTTAGAGTAAATGGGCTTGTGGATAATGGTTGTATCCTTAGTTGGATGTTGCACTGTGTTTATTATTATTATTGTTGTAATTGATTTTGTTAAAGTTCAACATCAATACTAAATACACAGAATATACTTTGAGAAAAGTCTCTCTGCTTAGCATAATCTTTGTGAGGCTCCATAGCCTAATGGTTAGGCATCCCGCCTACAGTGCAGATGGTGATTGCAGGTTTACTGGTTCGAATCTCAGGTGCGACTGGTGTTTGTAGTATTTGTCGTCTTCCACCTGATAGTGTTAATATACTCAATACATAAATGGTCATGTGGTGCCTCAGTGATTACCTTGGAAATGCTTCCATATGGCTTAGAGTAAATGGGCTTGTGGATAATGGTTGTATCCTTAGTTGGATGTTGCACTGTGTTTATTGTTGTAATTGATTTTGTTAAAGTTCAACATCAATACTAAATACACAGAATATACTTTGAGAAAAGTCTCTCTGCTTAGCAAAATCTTTGGGAGGCTCCATAGCATAATGGTTAGGTATCCCGCCTACAGTGCAGATGGTGATTGCAGGGTCACTGGTTCGAATCCCGGGTGCGACTGGTGTTTGTAGTATTTGTCATCTTCCACCGTATAGTGTTAACAGTCTCAATACATAAATGGTCATGTGGTGCCTCCGTAAGTACCTTGGAAATGCTTCCATATGGCTTAGAGTAAATGGGCTTGTGGATAATGGTTGTATCCTTAGTTGGATGTTGCACTGTGTTTATTATTATTATTGTTGTAATTGATTTTGTTAGAGTTCAACATCAATACTAAATACACAGAATATACTTTGAGAAAAGTCTCTCTGCTTAGCATAATCCTTGGGAGGCTCCATAGCCTAATGGTTAAGCATCCCGCCTACAGTGCAGATGGTGATTGCAGGGTCACTGGTTCAAATCCCGGGTGCGACTGGCGTTTGTAGTATTTGTCATCTTCCACCTGATAGTGTTAACAGTCTCAATACATAAATGGTCATGTGGTGCCTCAGTGAGTACCTTGGAAATGCTTCCATATGGCTTAGAGTAAATGGGCTTGTATCCTTAGTTGGATGTTGCACTGTGTTTATTATTATTATTATTGTTGTAATTGATTTTGTTAAAGTTCAACATCAATACTAAATACACAGAATATACTTTGAGAAAAGTCTCTCTGCTTAGCATAATCTTTGTGAGGCTCCATAGCCTAATGGTTAGGCCAGGCATTCCCAACCGCGGTCCTCAAGGCACACCAACAGTGCAGGTTTTAGTGATATCCAGGCTTCAGCATAGATGGTTAAATCAAAATAACTGAGGTACTAATTAAGTCACCTGTGTTCAAGCCTGGATATAACTAAAACCAGAACTGTTAGCGTGCCTTGTGGACCGCGGTTGGGAAACACTGGGTTAGGCATCCCGCCTACAGTGCAGATGGTGATTGCAGGGTCACTGGTTCGAATCCCGGGTGCGACTGGTGTTTGTAGTATTTGTCGTCTTCCACCTGATAGTGTTAATATACTCAATGCATAAATGGTCATGTGGTGCCTCAGTGAGTACCTTGGAAATGCTTCCATATGGCTTAGAGTAAATGGGCTTGTGGATAATGGTTGTATCCTTAGTTGGATGTTGCACTGTGTTTATTATTATTATTGTTGTAATTGATTTTGTTAAAGTTCAACATCAATACTAAATACACAGAATATACTTTGAGAAAAGTCTCTCTGCTTAGCATAATACTTGTGAGGCTCCATAGCCTAATGGTTAGGCATCCCGCCTACAGTGCAGATGGTGATTGCAGGGTCACTGGTTCGAATCCCGGGTGCGACTGGTGTTTGTAGTATTTGTTGTCTTCCACCTGATAGTGTTAATAGACTCAATACATAAATGGTCATGTGGTGCCTCAGTGAGTACCTTGGAAATGCTTCTATATGGCTTAGAGCACAGGTTCTCAAACTCGGTCCTCAGGACCCCACACGGTGCATGTTTTGCAGGTCTCCTCACAGAATCCCAAGTGAAATAATTAGCTCCATCTGTGGACCTTTTAAAATGTGTCAGTGAGTAATTATTACACCTGTGCACCTGCTGGGTTACCTGCAAAACATGCACTGTGTGGGGTCCTGAGGACCGAGTTTGAGAACCACTGGCTTAGAGTAAATGGGCTTTAGGATAATGGTTGTATCCTTAGTTGGATGTTGCACTGTGTTTATTATTATTATTGTTGTAATTGATTTTGTTAAAGTTCAACATCAATACTAAATACACAGAATATACTTTGAGAAAAGTCTCTCTGCTTAGCATAATCTTTGTGAGGCTCCATAGCCTAATGTTTAGGCATTCCGCCTACAGTGCAGATGGTGATTGCAGGTTTACTGGTTCGAATCTCAGGTGCGACTGGTGTTTGTAGTATTTGTCATCTTCCACCTGATAGTGTTAATATACTCAATACATAAATGGTCATGTGGTGCCTCAGTGATTACCTTGGAAATGCTTCCATATGGCTTAGAGTAAATGGGCTTGTGGATAATGGTTGTATCCTTAGTTGGATGTTGCACTGTGTTTATTGTTGTAATTGATTTTGTTAAAGTTCAACATCAATACTAAATACACAGAATATACTTTGAGAAAAGTCTCTCTGCTTAGCACAATCTTTGTGAGGCTCCATAGCCTAATGGTTAGGCATCCCGCCTACAGTGCAGGTGGTGATTGCAGGGTCACTGGTTCGAATCCCGTGTGCGACTGGTGTTTGTAGTATTTGTCGTCTTACACCTGATAGTGTTAATAGTCTCAATACATAAATGGTCATGTGGTTCCTCAGTGAGTACCTTGGAAATGCTTCCATATGGCTTAGAGTAAATGGGCTTGTGGATAATGGTTGTATCCTTAGTTGTATGTTGCACTGTGTTTATTATTGTTGTAATTGATTTTGTTAAAGTTCAACATCAATACTAAATACACAGAATATACTTTGAGAAAAGTCTCTCTGCTTAGCAAAATCTTTGGGAGGCTCCATAGCATAATGGTTAGGTATCCCGCCTACAGTGCAGATGGTGATTGCAGGGTCACTGGTTCGAATCCCGGGTGCGACTGGTGTTTGTAGTATTTGTCATCTTCCACCTGATAGTGTTAACAGTCTCAATACATAAATGGTCATGTGGTGCCTCCGTAAGTACCTTGGAAATGCTTCCATATGGCTTAGAGTAAATGGGCTTGTGGATAATGGTTGTATCCTTAGTTGGATGTTGCACTGTGTTTATTATTATTATTGTTGTAATTGATTTTGTTAGAGTTCAACATCAATACTAAATACACAGAATATACTTTGAGAAAAGTCTCTCTGCTTAGCATAATCCTTGGGAGGCTCCATAGCCTAATGGTTAAGCATCCCGCCTACAGTGCAGATGGTGATTGCAGGGTCACTGGTTCAAATCCCGGGTGCAACTGGCGTTTGTAGTATTTGTCATCTTCCACCTGATAGTGTTAACAGTCTCAATACATAAATGGTCATGTGGTGCCTCAGTGAGTACCTTGGAAATGCTTCCATATGGCTTAGAGTAAATGGGCTTGTGGATAATGGTTGTATCCTTAGTTGGATGTTGCACTGTGTTTATTATTATTATTATTATTATTATTATTGTTGTAATTGATTTTGTTAAAGTTCAACATCAATACTAAATACACAGAATATACTTTGAGAAAAGTCTCTCTGCTTAGCATAATCTTTGTGAGGCTCCATAGCCTAATGGTTAGGCCAGGCATTCCCAACCGCGGTCCTCAAGGCACACCAACAGTGCAGGTTTTAGTGATATCCAGGCTTCAGCATAGATGGTTAAATCAAAATAACTGAGGTACTAATTAAGTCACCTGTGTTCAAGCCTGGATATAACTAAAACCAGAACTGTTAGCGTGCCTTGTGGACCGCGGTTGGGAAACACTGGGTTAGGCATCCCGCCTACAGTGCAGATGGTGATTGCAGGGTCACTGGTTCGAATCCCGGGTGCGACTGGTGTTTGTAGTATTTGTCGTCTTCCACCTGATAGTGTTAATATACTCAATGCATAAATGGTCATGTGGTGCCTCAGTGAGTACCTTGGAAATGCTTCCATATGGCTTAGAGTAAATGGGCTTGTGGATAATGGTTGTATCCTTAGTTGGATGTTGCACTGTGTTTATTATTATTATTGTTGTAATTGATTTTGTTAAAGTTCAACATCAATACTAAATACACAGAATATACTTTGAGAAAAGTCTCTCTGCTTAGCATAATCCTTGTGAGGCTCCATAGCCTAATGGTTAGGCATCCCGCCTACAGTGCAGATGGTGATTGCAGGGTCACTGGTTCGAATCCCGGGTGCGACTGGTGTTTGTAGTATTTGTTGTCTTCCACCTGATAGTGTTAATAGACTCAATACATAAATGGTCAGGTGGTGCCTCAGTGAGTACCTTGGAAATGCTTCTATATGGCTTAGAGCACAGGTTCTCAAACTCGGTCCTCAGGACCCCACACGGTGCATGTTTTGCAGGTCTCCTCACAGAATCCCAAGTGAAATAATTAGCTCCATCTGTGGACCTTTTAAAATGTGTCAGTGAGTAATTATTACACCTGTGCACCTGCTGGATTACCTGCAAAACATGCACTGTGTGGGGTCCTGAGGACCGAGTTTGAGAACCACTGGCTTAGAGTAAATGGGCTTGAGGATAATGGTTGTATCCTTAGTTGGATGTTGCACTGTGTTTATTATTATTATTGTTGTAATTGATTTTGTTAAAGTTCAACATCAATACTAAATACACAGAATATACTTTGAGAAAAGTCTCTCTGCTTAGCATAATCTTTGTGAGGCTCCATAGCCTAATGGTTAGGCATCCCGCCTACAGTGCAGATGGTGATTGCAGGTTTACTGGTTTAAATCTCAGGTGCGACTGGTGTTTGTAGTATTTGTCGTCTTCCACCTGATAGTGTTAATATACTCAATACATAAATGGTCATGTGGTGCCTCAGTGATTACCTTGGAAATGCTTCCATATGGCTTAGAGTAAATGGGCTTGTGGATAATGGTTGTATCCTTAGTTGGATGTTGCACTGTGTTTATTGTTGTAATTGATTTTGTTAAAGTTCAACATCAATACTAAATACACAGAATATACTTTGAGAAAAGTCTCTCTGCTTAGCACAATCTTTGTGAGGCTCCATAGCCTAATGGTTAGGCATCCCGCCTACAGTGCAGGTGGTGATTGCAGGGTCACTGGTTCGAATCCCGTGTGCGACTGGTGTTTGTAGTATTTGTCGTCTTCCACCTGATAGTGTTAATAGTCTCAATACATAAATGGTCATGTGGTTCCTCAGTGAGTACCTTGGAAATGCTTCCATATGGCTTAGAGTAAATGGGCTTGTGGATAATGGTTGTATCCTTAGTTGGATGTTGCACTGTGTTTATTATTGTTGTAATTGATTTTGTTAAAGTTCAACATCAATACTAAATACACAGAATATACTTTGAGAAAAGTCTCTCTGCTTAGCATAATCTTTGGGAGGCTCCAAAGCCTAATGGTTAGGCATCCCACCTACAGTGCAGATGGTGATTGCAGGGTCACTGGTTCGAATCCCGGGTGCGACTGGTGTTTGTAGTATTTGTCGTCTTCCACCTGATAGTGTTAATATACTCAATACATAAATGGTCATGTGGTGCCTCAGTGAGTACCTTGGAAATGCTTCCATATGGCTTAGAGTAAATGGGCTAGTGGATAATGGTTGTATCCTTAGTTGGATGTTGCACTGTGTTTATTATTATTATTGTTGTAATTGATTTTGTTAAAGTTCAACATCAATACTAAATACACAGAATATACTTTGAGAAAAGTCTCTCTGCTTAGCATAATCTTTGTGAGGCTCCATAGCCTAATGGTTAGGCATCCCGCCTACAGTGCAGATGGTGATTGCAGGGTCACTGTTTCAAATCCCTGGTACGACTGGTGTTTGTAGTATTTGTCGTCTTCCACCTGATAGTGTTAATATACACAATACATAAATGGTCATGTGGTGCTTCAGTGAGTACCTTGGAAATGCTTCCATATGGCTTAGAGTAAATGGGCTTGTGGATAATGGTTGTATCCTTAGTTGGATGTTGCACTGTGTTTATTATTATTATTGTTGTAATTGATTTTGTTAAAGTTCAACATCAATACTAAATACACAGAATATACTTTGAGAAAAGTCTCTCTGCTTTGCATAATCTTTGGGAGGCTCCATAGCATAATGGTTAGGCATCCCACCTACAGTAGAGATGGTGATTGTAGGGTCACTGGTTCGAATCCCGGGTGCGACTGGTGTTTGTAGTATTTGTCATCATCCATCTGATAGTGTAAACAGTCTCAATACATAAATGGTTATGTGGTGTCTCCGTGAGTACCTTGGAAATGCTTCCCTATGGCTTAGAGTAAATGGGCTTGTGGATAATGGTTGTATCCTTAGTTAGATGTTGCACTGTGTTTATTATTATTATTGTTGTAATTGATTTTGTTAAAGTTCAACATCAATACTAAATACACAGAATATACTTTGAGAAAAGTCTCTCTGCTTAGCAAAATCTTTGGGAGGCTCCATAGCATAATGGTTAGGTATCCCGCCTACAGTGCAGATGGTGATTGCAGGGTCACTGGTTCGAATCCCGGGTGCGACTGGTGTTTGTAGTATTTGCCATCTTCCACCTGATAGTGTTAACAGTCTCAATACATAAATGGTCATGTGGTGCCTCCGTAAGTACCTTGGAAATGCTTCCATATGGCTTAGAGTAAATGGGCTTGTGGATAATGGTTGTATCCTTAGTTGGATGTTGCACTGTGTTTATTATTATTATTGTTGTAATTGATTTTGTTAGAGTTCAACATCAATACTAAATACACAGAATATACTTTGAGAAAAGTCTCTCTGCTTAGCATAATCCTTGGGAGGCTCCATAGCCTAATGGTTAAGCATCCCGCCTACAGTGCAGATGGTGATTGCAGGGTCACTGGTTCAAATCCCGGGTGCGACTGGCGTTTGTAGTATTTGCCATCTTCCACCTGATAGTGTTAACAGTCTCAATACATAAATGGTCATGTGGTGCCTCAGTGAGTACCTTGGAAATGCTTCCATATGGCTTAGAGTAAATGGGCTTGTGGATAATGGTTGTATCCTTAGTTGGATGTTGCACTGTGTTTATTATTATTATTATTATTATTATTATTATTATTGTTGTAATTGATTTTGTTAAAGTTCAACATCAATACTAAATACACAGAATATACTTTGAGAAAAGTCTCTCTGCTTAGCATAATCTTTGTGAGGCTCCATAGCCTAATGGTTAGGCCAGGCATTCCCAACCGCGGTCCTCAAGGCACACCAACAGTGCAGGTTTTAGTGATATCCAGGCTTCAGCATAGATGGTTAAATCAAAATAACTGAGGTACTAATTAAGTCACCTGTGTTCAAGCCTGGATATAACTAAAACCAGAACTGTTAGCGTGCCTTGTGGACCGCGGTTGGGAAACACTGGGTTAGGCATCCCGCCTACAGTGCAGATGGTGATTGCAGGGTCACTGGTTCGAATCCCGGGTGCGACTGGTGTTTGTAGTATTTGTCGTCTTCCACCTGATAGTGTTAATATACTCAATGCATAAATGGTCATGTGGTGCCTCAGTGAGTACCTTGGAAATGCTTCCATATGGCTTAGAGTAAATGGGCTTGTGGATAATGGTTGTATCCTTAGTTGGATGTTGCACTGTGTTTATTATTATTATTGTTGTAATTGATTTTGTTAAAGTTCAACATCAATACTAAATACACAGAATATACTTTGAGAAAAGTCTCTCTGCTTAGCATAATCCTTGTGAGGCTCCATAGCCTAATGGTTAGGCATCCCGCCTACAGTGCAGATGGTGATTGCAGGGTCACTGGTTCGAATCCCGGGTGCGACTGGTATTTGTAGTATTTGTTGTCTTCCACCTGATAGTGTTAATAGACTCAATACATAAATGGTCATGTGGTGCCTCAGTGAGTACCTTGGAAATGCTTCTATATGGCTTAGAGCACAGGTTCTCAAACTCGGTCCTCAGGACCCCACACGGTGCATGTTTTGCAGGTCTCCTCACAGAATCCCAAGTGAAATAATTAGCTCCATCTGTGGACCTTTTAAAATGTGTCAGTGAGTAATTATTACACCTGTGCACCTGCTGGGTTACCTGCAAAACATGCACTGTGTGGGGTCCTGAGGACCGAGTTTGAGAACCACTGGCTTAGAGTAAATGGGCTTGAGGATAATGGTTGTATCCTTAGTTGGATGTTGCACTGTGTTTATTATTATTATTGTTGTAATTGATTTTGTTAAAGTTCAACATCAATACTAAATACACAGAATATACTTTGAGAAAAGTCTCTCTGCTTAGCATAATCTTTGGGAGGCTCCATAGCATAATGGTTAGGCATTCCACCTACAGTGCAGATGGTGATTGTAGGGTCACTGGTTCGAATCCCGGGTGCGACTGGTGTTTGCAGTATTTGTCATCTTCCATCTGATAGTGTAAACAGTCTCAATACATAAATGGTCATGTGGTGTCTCCGTGAGTACCTTGGAAATGCTTCCATATGGCTTAGAGTAAATGGGCTTGTGGATAATGGTTGTATTCTTAGTTGGATGTTGCACTGTGTTTATTATTATTATTGTTGTAATTGATTTTGTTAAAGTTCAACATCAATACTAAATACACAGAATATACTTTGAGAAAAGTCTCTCTGCTTAGCAAAATCTTTGGGAGGCTCCATAGCATAATGGTTAGGCATCCCACCTACAGTGCAGATGGTGATTGCAGGGTCACTGCTTCAAATCCCGGGTGCGACTGGTGTTTGCAGTATTTGTCATCTTCCACCTGATAGTGTTAATAGTCTCAATACATAAATGGTCATGTGGTGCCTCCGTAAGTACCTTGGAAATCCTTCCATATGGCTTAGAGTAAATGGGCTTGTGGATAATGGTTGTATCCTTAGTTGGATGTTGCACTGTGTTTATTATTATTATTGTTCTAATTGATTTTGTTAAAGTTCAACATCAATACTAAATACACAGAATATACTTTGAGAAAAGTCTCTCTGTTTAGCATAATCTTTGTGAGGCTCCATAGCCTAATGATTAGGCATCCCGCCTACAGTGCAGATGGTGATTGCAGGGTCACTGGTTCAAATCCCAGGTGCGACTGGTGTTTGTAGTATTTGTCGTCTTCCACCTGATAGTGTTAATATACTCAATACATAAATGGTCATGTGGTGCTTCAGTGAGTACCTTGGAAATGCTTCCATATGGCTTAGAGTAAATGGGCTTGTGGATAATGGTTGTATCCTTAGTTGGATGTTGCACTGTGTTTATTATTATTGTTGTAATTGATTTTGTTAAAGTTCTACATCAATACTAAATACACAGAATATACTTTGAGAAAAGTCTCTCTGCTTAGCATAATCCTTGTGAGGCTCCATAGCCTAATGGTTAGGCATCCCGCCTACAGTGCAGATGGTGATTGCAGTGTCACTGGTTCAAATCCCGGGTGCGACTGGTGTTTGTAGTATTTGTTGTCTTCCACCTGATAGTGTTAATAGACTCAATACATAAATGGTCATATGGTGCTTCAGTGAGTACCTTGGAAATGCTTCCATATGGCTTAGAGTAAATGGGCTTGTGGATAATGGTTGTATCCTTAGTTGGATGTTGCTCTGTGTTTATTATTG
This sequence comes from Pseudophryne corroboree, assembly GCF_028390025.1. Taxonomy (NCBI): domain Eukaryota; kingdom Metazoa; phylum Chordata; class Amphibia; order Anura; family Myobatrachidae; genus Pseudophryne; species Pseudophryne corroboree. The sequence continues at coordinate 69,445,020 of NC_086453.1, forward strand.
TTGTAATTGATTTTGTTAAAGTTCAACACCAATACTAAATACACAGAATATACTTTGAGAAAAGTCTCTCTGCTTAGCATAATCTTTGGGAGGCTCCATAGCCTAATGGCTAGGCATCCCGCCTACAGTGCAGATGGTGATTGCAGGGTCACTGGTTCGAATCCCAGGTGCGACTGGTGTTTGTAGTATTTGTCATCTTCCACCTGATAGTGTTAATAGTCTCAATACATAAATGGTCATGTGGTGCCTCAGTGAGTACCTTGGAAATGCTTCCATATGGCTTAGAGTAAATGGGCTTGTGGATAATGGTTATATCCTTAGTTGGATGTTGCACTGTGTTTATTATTATTGTTGTAATTGATTTTGTTAAAGTTCAACATCAATACTAAATACACAGAATATACTTTGAGAAAAGTCTCTCTGCTTAGCATAATCTTTAGGAGGCTCCATAGCCTAATGGTTAGGCATCCCGCCTACAGTGCAGATGGTGATTGCAGGGTCACTGGTTCAAATTCCGGGTGCGATTGGTGTTTGTAGTATTTGTTGTCTTCCACCTGATAGTGTTAATAGACTCAATACATAAATGGTCATGCGGTGCCTCAGTGAGTACCTTGGAAATGCTTCCATATGGCTTAGAGTAAATGGGCTTGTGGATAATGGTTGTATCCTTAGTTGGATGTTGCACTGTGTTTATTATTGTTGTAATTGATTTTGTTAAAGTTCAACATCAATACTAAATACACAGAATATACTTTGAGAAAAGTCTCTCTGCTTAGCATAATCTTTGGGAGGCTCCATAGCCTAATGGTTAGGCATCCCGCCTACAGTGCAGATGGTGATTGCAGGGTCACTGGTTCGAATCCCGGGTGCGACTGGTGTTTGTAGTATTTGTCGTCTTCCACCTGATAGTGTTAATATACTCAATACATAAATGGTCATGTGGTGCCTCAGTGAGTACCTTGGAAATGCTTCCATATGGCTTAAAGTAAATGGGCTTGTGGATAATGGTTGTATCCTTAGTTGGATGTTGCACTGTGTTTATTATTATTATTGTTGTAATTGATTTTGTTAAAGTTCAACATCAATACTAAATACACAGAATATACTTTGAGAAAAGTCTCTCTGCTTAGCATAATCTTTGTGAGGCTCCATAGCCTAATGGTTAGGCATCCCGCCTACAGTGCAGATGGTGATTGCAGGGTCACTGGTTCGAATCCCAGGTGCGACTGGTGTTTGTAGTATTTGTCATCTTCCACCTGATAGTGTTAATAGTCTCAATACATAAATGGTCATGTGAGTACCTTGGAAATGCTTCCATATGGCTTAGAGTAAATGGGCTTGTGGATAATGGTTGTATCCTTAGTTGGATGTTGCACTGTGTTTATTATTATTGTTGTAATTGATTTTTGTTAAAGTTCAACATCAATACTAAATACACAGAATATACTTTGAGAAAAGTCTCTCTGCTTAGCATAATCTTCGGGAAGCTCCATAGCCTAATGGTTAGGCATCCCGCCTACAGTGCAGATGGTGATTGTAGGGTCACTGGTTCGAATCCCGGGTGCGACTGGTGTTTGTAGTATTTTTCATCTTCCACCTGATAGTGTTAACAGTCTCAATACATAAATGGTCATGTGGTGTCTCCGTGAGTACCTTGGAAATGCTTCCATATGGCTTAGAGTAAATGGGCTTGTGGATAATGGTTGTATCCTTAGTTGGATGTTGCACTGTGTTTATTATTATTATTATTGTTGTAATTGATTTTGTTAAAGTTCAACATCAATACTAAATACACAGAATATACTTTGAGAAAAGTCTCTCTGCTTAGCATAATCTTTGGGAGGCTCCATAGCATAATGGTTAGGCATCCCACCTACAGTGCCGATGGTGATTGCAGGGTCACTGGTTCGAATCCCAGGTGTGACTGGTGTTTGTAGTATTTGTTATCTTCCACCTGATAGTGTTAACAGTCTCAATACATAAATGGTCATGTGGTGCCTCCGTAAGTACCTTGGAAATGCTTCCATATGGCTTAGAGTAAATGGGCTTGTGGATAATGGTTGTATCCTTAGTTGGATGTTGCACTGTGTTTATTATTATTATTGTTGTAATTGATTTTGTTAAAGTTCAACATCAATACTAAATACACAGAATATACTTTGAGAAAAGTCTCTCTGCTTAGCATAATCTTTGGGAGGCTCCATAGCATAATGGTTAGGCATCCCGCCTACAGTGCAGGTGGTGATTGCAGGGTCACTGGTTCGAATCCCGGGTGCGACTGGTGTTTGTAGTATTTGTCGTCTTCCACCTGATAGTGTTAATAGTCTCAATACATAAATGGTCATGTGGTGCCTCAGTGAGTACCTTGGAAATGCTTCCATATGGCTTAGAGTAAATGGGCTTGTGGATAATGGTTGTATCCTTAGTTGGATGTTGCACTGTGTTTATTATTATTATTGTTGTAATTGATTTTGTTAAAGTTCAACATCAATACTAAATACACAGAATATACTTTGAGAAAAGTCTCTCTGCTTAGCATAATCTTTGTGAGGCTCCATAGCCTAATGGTTAGGCATCCCGCCTACAGTGCAGATGGTGATTGCAGGGTCACTGGTTCAAATCCGAGGTGCGACTGGTGTTTGTAGTATTTGTCGTCTTCCATAAATGGTCATGTGGTGCCTCAGTGAGTACCTTGGAAATGCTTCCATATGGCTTAGAGTAAATGGGCTTGTGGATAATGGTTGTATCCTTAGTTGGATGTTGCACTGTGTTTATTATTATTATTGTTGTAATTGATTTTGTTAAAGTTCAACATTAATACTAAATACACAGAATATACTTTGAGAAAAGTCTCTCTGCTTAGTATAATCCTTGTGAGGCTCCATATCCTAATGGTTAGGCATCCCACCTACAGTGCAGATGGTGATTGCAGGGTCACTGGTTCGAATCCAGGGAGCGACTGGTGTTTGTAGTATTTGTTGTCTTCCACCTGATAGTGTTAATAGACTCAATACATAAATGGTCATGTGGTGCCTCAGTGAGTACCTTGGAAATGCTTCCATATGGCTTAGAGTAAATGGGCTTGTGGATAATGGTTGTATCCTTAGTTGGGTGTTGCACTGTGTTTATTGTTGTAATTGATTTTGTTAAAGTTCAACATCAATACTAAATACACAGAATATACTTTGAGAAAAGTCTCTCTGCTTAGCATAATCTTTGGGAGGCTCCATAGCTTAATGGTTAGGCATCCCGCCTACAGTGCAGATGGTGATTGTAGGGTCACTGGTTCAAATCCTGGGTGCGACTGGTGTTTGTAGTATTTGTTATCTTCCACCTGATAGTGTTAACAGTCTCAATACATAAATGGTCATGTGGTGCCTCCGTGAGTACCTTGGAACTGCTTCCATATGGCTTAGAGTAAATGGGCTTGTGGATAATGGTTGTATCCTTAGTTGGATGTTGCACTGTGTTTATTATTATTATTGTTGAAATTGATTTTGTTAAAGTTCAACATCAATACTAAATACACAGAATATACTTTGAGAAAAGTCGCTCTGCTTAGCATAATCTTTGGGAGGCTCCATAGCATGATGGTTAGGCATCCCACCTACAGTGCAGATGGTGATTGTAGGGTCACTGGTTTGAATCCCGGATGCGACTGATGTTTGTGGTATTTGTCATCTTCCATCTGATAGTGTTAACAGTCTCAATACATAAATGGTCATGTGGTGTCTCCGTGAGTACCTTGGAAATGCTTCCCTATGGCTTAGAGTAAATGGGCTTGTGGATAATGGTTGGATGTTGCACTGTGTTTATTATTATTATTGTTGTAATTGATTTTGTTAAAGTTCAACATCAATACTAAATACACAGAATATACTTTGAGAAAAGACTCTCTGCTTAGCAAAATTTTTGGGAGGCTCCATAGCATAATGGTTAGGCATCCCGCCTACAGTGCAGATGGTGATTGCAGGGTCACTGGTTCGAATCCCGGGTGCGACTGGTGTTTGTAGTATTTGTCATCTTCCACCTGATAGTGTTAACAGTCTCAATACATAAATGGTCATGTGGTGCCTCCGTAAGTACCTTGGAAATGCTTCCATATGGCTTAGAGTAAATGGGCTTGTGGATAATGGTTGTATCCTTAGTTGGATGTTGCACTGTGTTTATTATTATTATTGTTGTAATTGATTTTGTTAGAGTTCAACATCAATACTAAATACACAGAATATACTTTGAGAAAAGTCTCTCTGCTTAGCATAATCTTTGTGAGGCTCCATAGCCTAATGGTTAGGCCAGGCATTCCCAACCGCGGTCCTCAAGGCACACCAACAGTGCAGGTTTTAGTGATATCCAGGCTTCAGCATAGATGGTTAAATCAAAATAACTGAGGTACTAATTAAGTCACCTGTGTTCAAGCCTGGATATAACTAAAACCAGAACTGTTAGCGTGCCTTGAGGACCGTAGTTGGGAAACACTGGGTTAGGCATCCCGCCTACAGTGCAGATGGTGATTGCAGGGTCACTGGTTCGAATCCCGGGTGCGACTGGTGTTTGTAGTATTTGTCCTCTTCCACCTGATAGTGTTAATATACTCAATGCATAAATGGTCATGTGGTGCCTCAGTGAGTACCTTGGAAATGCTTCCATATGGCTTAGAGTAAATGGGCTTGTGGATAATGGTTGTATCCTTAGTTGGATGTTGCACTGTGTTTATTATTATTATTGTTGTAATTGATTTTGTTAAAGTTCAACATCAATACTAAATACACAGAATATACTTTGAGAAAAGTCTCTCTGCTTAGCATAATCCTTGTGAGGCTCCATAGCCTAATGGTTAGGCATCCCACCTACAGTGCAGATGGTGATTGCAGGGTCACTGGTTCGAATCCCGGGTGCGACTGGTGTTTGTAGTATATGTTGTCTTCCACCTGATAGTGTTAATAGACTCAATACATAAATGGTCATGTGGTGCCTCAGTGAGTACCTTGGAAATGCTTCCATATGGCTTAGAGCACAGGTTCTCAAACTCGGTCCCCAGGACCCCACACGGTGCATGTTTTGCAGGTCTCCTCACAGAATCCCAAGTGAAATAATTAGCTCCATCTGTGGACCTTTTAAAATGTGTCAGTGAGTAATTATTACACCTGTGCACCTGCTGGGTTACCTGCAAAACATGCACTGTGTGGGGTCCTGAGGACCGAGTTTGAGAACCACTGGCTTAGAGTAAATGGGCTTGAGGATAATGGTTGTATCCTTAGTTGTATGTTGCACTGTGTTTATTATTATTATTGTTGTAATTGATTTTGTTAAAGTTCAACATCAATACTAAATACACAGAATATACTTTGAGAAAAGTCTCTCTGCTTAGCATAATCTTTGGGAGGCTCCATAGCATAATGGTTAGGCATCCCACCTACAGTGCAGATGGTGATTGTAGGGTCACTGGTTCGAATCCCGGGTGCGACTGGTGTTTGTAGTATTTGTCATCTTCCATCTGATAGTGTTAACAGTCTCAATACATAAATGGTCATGTGGTGTCTCCGTGAGTACCTTGAAAATGCTTCCATATGGCTTAGAGTAAATGGGCTTGTGGATAATGGTTGTATCCTTAGTTGGATGTTGCACTGTGTTTATTATTATTATTATTGTTGTAATTGATTTTGTTAAAGTTCAACATCAATACTAAATACACAGAATATACTTTGAGAAAAGTCTCTCTGCTTAGCAAAATCTTTGGGAGGCTCCATAGCATAATGGTTAGGCATCCCGCCTACAGTGCAGATGGTGATTGCAGGGTCACTGGTTCGAATCCCGGGTGCGACTGGTGTTTGTAGTATTTGTCATCTTCCACCTGATAGTGTTAACAGTCTCAATACATAAATGGTCATGTGGTGCCTCCGTAAGTACCTTGGAAATGCTTCCATATGGCTTAGAGTAAATGGGCTTGTGGATAATGGTTGTATCCTTAGTTGGATGTTGCACTGTGTTTATTATTATTATTGTTGTAATTGATTTTGTTAAAGTTCAACATCAATACTAAATACACAGAATATACTTTGAGAAAAGGCTCTCTGCTTAGCATAATCTTTGTGAGGCTCCATAGCCTAATGGTTAGGCATCCCACCTACACTGCAGATGGTGATTGCAGGGTCACTGGTTCGAATCCCAGGTGCGACTGGTGTTTGTAGTATTTGTCGTCTTCCACCTGATAGTGTTAATATACTCAATACATAAATGGTCATGTGGTGCCTCAGTGAGTACCTTGGAAATGCTTCCATATGGCTTAGAGTAAATGGGCTTGTGGATAATGGTTGTATCCTTAGTTGGATGTTGCACTGTGTTTATTATTATTATTGTTGTAATTGATTTTGTTAAAGTTCAACATCAATACTAAATACACAGAATATACTTTGAGAAAAATCTCTCTGCTTAGCATAATCTTTGTGAGGCTCCATAGCCTAATGGTTAGGCATCCCGCCTACGGTGCAGATGGTGATTGCAGGATCACTGGTTCGAATCCCGGGTGCGACTGGTGTTTGTAGTATTTGTTGTCTTCCACATGATAGTGTTAATAGACTCAATACATAAATGGTCATGTGGTGCCTCAGTGAGTACCTTGGAAATGCTTCCATATGGCTTAGAGTAAATGGGCTTGTGGATAATGGTTGTATCCTTAGTTGGATGTTGCACTGTGTTTATTATTATTATTATTATTGTTGTAATTGATTTTGTTAAAGTTCAACATCAATACTAAATACACAGAATATACTTTGAGAAAAGTCTCTCTGCTTAGCATAATCTTTGTGAGGCTCCATAGCCTAATGGTTAGGCCAGGCATTCCCAACCGCGGTCCTCAAGGCACACCAACAGTGCAGGTTTTAGTGATATCCAGGCTTCAGCATAGATGGTTAAATCAAAATAACTGAGGTACTAATTAAGTCACCTGTGTTCAAGCCTGGATATAACTAAAACCAGAACTGTTAGCGTGCCTTGAGGACCGTAGTTGGGAAACACTGGGTTAGGCATCCCGCCTACAGTGCAGATGGTGATTGCAGGGTCACTGGTTCGAATCCCGGGTGCGACTGGTGTTTGTAGTATTTGTCCTCTTCCACCTGATAGTGTTAATATACTCAATGCATAAATGGTCATGTGGTGCCTCAGTGAGTACCTTGGAAATGCTTCCATATGGCTTAGAGTAAATGGGCTTGTGGATAATGGTTGTATCCTTAGTTGGATGTTGCACTGTGTTTATTATTATTATTGTTGTAATTGATTTTGTTAAAGTTCAACATCAATACTAAATACACAGAATATACTTTGAGAAAAGTCTCTCTGCTTAGCATAATCCTTGTGAGGCTCCATAGCCTAATGGTTAGGCATCCCACCTACAGTGCAGATGGTGATTGCAGGGTCACTGGTTCGAATCCCGGGTGCGACTGGTGTTTGTAGTATATGTTGTCTTCCACCTGATAGTGTTAATAGACTCAATACATAAATGGTCATGTGGTGCCTCAGTGAGTACCTTGGAAATGCTTCCATATGGCTTAGAGCACAGGTTCTCAAACTCGGTCCCCAGGACCCCACACGGTGCATGTTTTGCAGGTCTCCTCACAGAATCCCAAGTGAAATAATTAGCTCCATCTGTGGACCTTTTAAAATGTGTCAGTGAGTAATTATTACACCTGTGCACCTGCTGGGTTACCTGCAAAACATGCACTGTGTGGGGTCCTGAGGACCGAGTTTGAGAACCACTGGCTTAGAGTAAATGGGCTTGAGGATAATGGTTGTATCCTTAGTTGTATGTTGCACTGTGTTTATTATTATTATTGTTGTAATTGATTTTGTTAAAGTTCAACATCAATACTAAATACACAGAATATACTTTGAGAAAAGTCTCTCTGCTTAGCATAATCTTTGGGAGGCTCCATAGCATAATGGTTAGGCATCCCACCTACAGTGCAGATGGTGATTGTAGGGTCACTGGTTCAAATCCCGGGTGCGACTGGTGTTTGTAGTATTTGTCATCTTCCATCTGATAGTGTTAACAGTCTCAATACATAAATGGTCATGTGGTGTCTCCGTGAGTACCTTGAAAATGCTTCCATATGGCTTAGAGTAAATGGGCTTGTGGATAATGGTTGTATCCTTAGTTGGATGTTGCACTGTGTTTATTATTATTATTATTGTTGTAATTGATTTTGTTAAAGTTCAACATCAATACTAAATACACAGAATATACTTTGAGAAAAGTCTCTCTGCTTAGCAAAATCTTTGGGAGGCTCCATAGCATAATGGTTAGGCATCCCGCCTACAGTGCAGATGGTGATTGCAGGGTCACTGGTTCGAATCCCGGGTGCGACTGGTGTTTGTAGTATTTGTCATCTTCCACCTGATAGTGTTAACAGTCTCAATACATAAATGGTCATGTGGTGCCTCCGTAAGTACCTTGGAAATGCTTCCATATGGCTTAGAGTAAATGGGCTTGTGGATAATGGTTGTATCCTTAGTTGGATGTTGCACTGTGTTTATTATTATTATTGTTGTAATTGATTTTGTTAAAGTTCAACATCAATACTAAATACACAGAATATACTTTGAGAAAAGTCTCTCTGCTTAGCATAATCTTTGTGAGGCTCCATAGCCTAATGGTTAGGCATCCCACCTACACTGCAGATGGTGATTGCAGGGTCACTGGTTCGAATCCCAGGTGCGACTGGTGTTTGTAGTATTTGTCGTCTTCCACCTGATAGTGTTAATATACTCAATACATAAATGGTCATGTGGTCCCTCAGTGAGTACCTTGGAAATGCTTCCATATGGCTTAGAGTAAATGGGCTTGTGGATAATGGTTGTATCCTTAGTTGGATGTTGCACTGTGTTTATTATTATTATTGTTGTAATTGATTTTGTTAAAGTTCAACATCAATACTAAATACACAGAATATACTTTGAGAAAAGTCTCTCTGCTTAGCATAATCCTTGTGAGGCTCCATAGCCTAATGGTTAGGCATCCCGCCTACGGTGCAGATGGTGATTGCAGGATCACTGGTTCGAATCCCGGGTGCGACTGGTGTTTGTAGTATTTGTTGTCTTCCACATGATAGTGTTAATAGACTCAATACATAAATGGTCATGTGGTGCCTCAGTGAGTACCTTGGAAATGCTTCCATATGGCTTAGAGTAAATGGGCTTGTGGATAATGGTTGTATCCTTAGTTGGATGTTGCACTGTGTTTATTATTATTGTTGTAAATGATTTTGTTAAAGTTCAACATCAATACTAAATACACAGAATATACTTTGAGAAAAGTCTCTCTGCTTAGCATAATCTTTGGGAGGCTCCATAGCATAATGGTTAGGCATCCCGCCTACAGTGCAGATGGTGATTGCAGCGTCACTGGTTCGAATCCCAGGTGCGACTGGTGTTTGTAGTATTTGTCATCTTCTACCTGATAGTGTTAACAGTCTCAATACATAAATGGTCATGTGGTGCCTCCGTAAGTAACTTGGAAATGCTTCCATATGGCTTAGAGTAAATGGGCTTGTGGATAATGGTTGTATCCTTAGTTGGATGTTGCACTGTGTTTATTATTATTATTGTTGTAATTGATTTTGTTAAAGTTCAACATCAATACTAAATACACAGAATATACTTTGAGAAAAGTCTCTCTGCTTAGCATAATCTTTGTGAGGCTCCATAGCCTAATGGTTAGACATCCCGCCTACAGTGCAGATGGTGATTGCAGGGTCACTGGTTCGAATCCCGGGTGCGACTGGTGTTTGTAGTATTTGTCGTCTTCCACCTGATAGTGTTAATATACTCAATACATAAATGGTCATGTGGTGTCTCCGTGAGTACCTTGGAAATGCTTCCATATGGCTTAGAGTAAATGGGCTTGTGGATAATGGTTGGATGTTGCACTGTGTTTATTATTATTATTGTTGTAATTGATTTTGTTAAAGTTCAACATCAATACTAAATACACAGAATATACTTTGAGAAAAGTCTCTCTGCTTAGCATAATCTTCGGGAGGCTCCATAGCCTAATGCTTAAGCATCCCGCATACAGTGCAGATGGTGATTGCAGGGTCACTGGTTCAAATCCCGGGTGCGACTGGCGTTTGTAGTATTTGTCATCTTCCACCTGATAGTGTTAACAGTCTCAATACATAAATGGTCATGTGGTGCCTCAGTGAGTACCTTGGAAATGCTTCCATATGGCTTAGAGTAAATGGGCTTGTGGATAATGGCTGTATCCTTAGTTGGATGTTGCACTGTGTTTATTATTATTATTGTTGTAATTGATTTTGTTAAAGTTCAACATCAATACTAAATACACAGAATATACTTTGAGAAAAGTCTCTCTGCTTAGCATAATCTTTGGGAGGCTCCATAGCATAATGGTTAGGCATCCCGCCTACAGTGCAGGTGGTGATTGCAGGGTCACTGGTTCGAATCCCGGGTGCGACTGGTGTTTGTAGTATTTGTTGTCTTCCACCTGATAGTGTTAATAGTCTCAATACATAAATGGTCATGTGGTGCCTCAGTGAGTACCTTGGAAATGCTTCCATATGGCTTAGAGTAAATGGGCTTGTGGATAATGGTTGTATTCTTAGTTGGATGTTGCACTGTGTTTATTATTATTATTGTTGTAATTGATTTTGTTAAAGTTCAACATCAATACTAAATACACAGAATATACTTTGAGAAAAGTCTCTCTGCTTAGCATAATCTTTGGGAGGCTCCATAGCCTAATGGTTAAGCATCCCGCCTACAGTGCAGATGGTGATTACAGGGACACTGGTTCGAATCCTGGGTGCAACTGGCGTTTGTAGTATTTGTCATCTTCCACCTGATAGTGTTAACAGTCTCAATACATAAATGGTCATGTGGTGCCTCAGTGAGTACCTTGGAAATGCTTCCATATGGCTTAGAGTAAATGGGCTTGTGGATAATGGTTGTATTCTTAGTTGGATGTTGCACTGTGTTTATTATTATTATTGTTGTAATTGATTTTGTTAAAGTTCAACATCAATACTAAATACACAGAATATACTTTGAGAAAAGTCTCTCTGCTTAGCATAATCTTTGGGAGGCTCCATAGCCTAATGGTTAAGCATCCCGCCTACAGTGCAGATGGTGATTACAGGGACACTGGTTCGAATCCCGGGTGCAACTGGCGTTTGTAGTATTTGTCATCTTCCACCTGATAGTGTTAACAGTCTCAATACATAAATGGTCATGTGGTGCCTCAGTGAGTACCTTGGAAATGCTTCCATATGGCTTAGAGTAAATGGGCTTGTGGATAATGGTTGTATTCTTAGTTGGATGTTGCACTGTGTTTATTATTATTGTTGTAATTGATTTTGTTAAAGTTCAACATCAATACTAAATACACAGAATATACTTTGAGAAAAGTCTCTCTGCTTAGCATAATCTTTGTGAGGCTCCATAGCCTAATGGTTAGACATCCCGCCTACAGTGCCGATGGTGATTGTAGGGTCACTGGTTCGAATCCCGGGTGCGACTGGTGTTTGTAGTATTTTTCATCTTCCACCTGATAGTGTTAACAGTCTCAATACATAAATGGTCATGTGGTGTCTCCGTGAGTACCTTGGAAATGCTTCCATATGGCTTAGAGTAAATGGGCTTGTGGATAATGGTTGTATCCTTAGTTGGATGTTGCACTGTGTTTATTATTATTATTATTATTTTTGTAATTGATTTTGTTAAAGTTCAACATCAATACTAAATACACAGAATATACTTTGAGAAAAGTCTCTCTGCTTAGCATAATCTTTGGGAGGCTCCATAGCATAATGGTTAGGCATCCCGCCTACAGTGCAGATGGTGATTGCAGGGTCACTGGTTCAAATCCCAGGTGCGACTGGTGTTTGTAGTATTTGTTATCTTCCACCTGATAGTGTTAACAGTCTCAATACATAAATGGTCATGTGGTGCCTCCGTAAATACCTTGGAAATGCTTCCATATGGCTTAGAGTAAATGGGCTTGTGGATAATGGTTGTATCCTTAGTTGGATGTTGCACTGTGTTTATTATTATTATTGTTGTAATTGATTTTGTTAAAGTTCAACATCAATACTAAATACACAGAATATACTTTGAGAAAAGTCTCTCTGCTTAGCATAATCTTTGGGAGGCTCCATAGCATAATGGTTAGGCATCCCGCCTACAGTGCAGGTGGTGATTGCAGGGTCACTGGTTCGAATCCCGGCTGCGACTGGTGTTTGTAGTATTTGTCGTCTTCCACCTGATAGTGTTAATAGTCTCAATACATAAATGGTCATGTGGTACCTCAGTGAGTACCTTGGAAATGCTTCCATATGGCTTAGAGTAAATGGGCTTGTGGATAATGGTTGTATCCTTAGTTGGATGTTGCACTGTGTTTATTATTATTATTGTTGTAATTGATTTTGTTAAAGTTCAACATCAATACTAAATACACAGAATATACTTTGAGAAAAGTCTCTCTGCTTAGCATAATCTTTGTGAGGCTCCATAGCCTAATGGTTAGGCATCCCGCCTACAGTGCAGATGGTGATTGCAGGGTCACTGGTTCAAATCCGAGGTGCGACTGGTGTTTGTAGTATTTGTCGTCTTCTATAAATGGTCATGTGGTGCCTCAGTGAGTACCTTGGAAATGCTTCCATATGGCTTAGAGTAAATGGGCTTGTGGATAATGGTTGTATCCTTAGTTGGATGTTGCACTGTGTTTATTATTATTATTGTTGTAATTGATTTTGTTAAAGTTGAACATTAATACTAAATACACAGAATATACTTTGAGAAAAGTCTCTCTGCTTAGCATAATCCTCGTGAGGCTCCATAGCCTAATGGTTAGGCATCCCACCTACAGTGCAGATGGTGATTGCAGGGTCACTGGTTTGAATCCAGGGAGCGACTGGTGTTTGTAGTATTTGTTGTCTTCCACCTGATAGTGTTAATAGACTCAATACATAAATGGTCATGTGGTGCCTCAGTGAGTACCTTGGAAATGCTTCCATATGGCTTAGAGTAAATGGGCTTGTGGATAATGGTTGTATCCTTAGTTGGGTGTTGCACTGTGTTTATTATTATTATTGTTGTAACTGATTTTGTTAAAGTTCAACATCAATACTAAATACACAGAATATACTTTGAGAAAAGTCTCTCTGCTTAGCATAATCTTTGGGAGGCTCCATAGCTTAATGGTTAGGCATCCCGCCTACAGTGCAGATGGTGATTGTAGGGTCACTGGTTCAAATCCTGGGTGCGACTGGTGTTTGTAGTATTTGTCATCTTCCACCTGATAGTGTTAACAGTCTCAATACATAAATGGTCATGTGGTGCCTCCGTGAGTACCTTGGAAATGCTTCCATATGGCTTAGAGTAAATGGGCTTGTGGATAATGGTTGGATGTTGCACTGTGTTTATTATTATTATTGTTGTAATTGATTTTGTTAAAGTTCAACATCAATACTAAATACACAGAATATACTTTGAGAAAAGTCTCTCTGCTTAGCATAATCTTTGGGAGGCTCCATAACATAATGGTTAGGCATCCTGCCTACAGTGCAGGTGGTGATTGTAGGGTCACTGGTTCGAATCCCGGGTGCGACTGGTGTTTGTAGTATTTGTCGTCTTCCACCTGATAGTGTTAATAGTCTCAATACATAAATGGTCATGTGGTGCCTCAGTGAGTACCTTGGAAATGCTTCCATATGGCTTAGAGTAAATGGGCTTGTGGATAATGGTTGCATCCTTAGTTGGATGTTGCACTGTGTTTATTATTATTATTGTTGTAATTGATTTTGTTAAAGTTCAACATCAATACTAAATACACAGAATATACTTTGAGAAAAGTCTCTCTGCTTAGCATAATCTTTGTGAGGCTCCATAGCCTAATGGTTAGGCATCCCGCCTACAGTGCAGATGGTGATTGCAGGGTCACTGGTTCGACTCCCGGGTGCGACTCGTGTTTGTAGTATTTGTCGTCTTCCACCTGATAGTGTTAATATACTCAATACATAAATGGTCATGTGGTGCCTCAGTGAGTACCTTGGAAATGCTTCCATATGGCTTAGAGTAAATGGGCTTGTGGATAATGGTTGTATCCTTAGTTGGATGTTGCACTGTGTTTATTATTATTATTGTTGTAATTGATTTTGTTAAAGTTCAACATCAATACTAAATACACAGAATATACTTTGAGAAAAGTCTCTCTGCTTAGCATAATCTTTGTGAGGCTCCATAGCCTAATGGTTAGGCATCCCGCCTACAGTGCAGACGGTGATTGCAGGGTCACTGGTTCAAATCCCAGGTGTGACTGGTGTTTGTAGTATTTGTCGTCTTCCACCTGATAGTGTTAATATACTCAATACATAAATGGTCATGTGGTGCCTCAGTGAGTACCTTGGAAATGCTTCCATATGGCTTAGAGTAAATGAGCTTGTGGATAATGGTTGTATCCTTAGTTGGATGTTGCACTGTGTTTATTATTATTATTATTGTTGTCATTGATTTTGTTAAAGTTCAACATTAATACTAAATACACAGAATATACTTTGAGAAAAGTCTCTCTGCTTAGCATAATCATTGTGAGGTTCCATAGCCTAATGGTTAGGCATCCCGCCTACAGTGCAGATGGTGATTGCAGGGTCACTGGTTCGAATCCAGGGTGCGACTGGTGTTTGTAGTATTTGTTGTCTTCCACCTGATAGTGTTAATAGACTCAATACATAAATGGTCATGTGGTGCCTCCGTGAGTACCTTGGAAATGCTTCCATATGGCTTAGAGTAAATGGGCTCGTGGATAATGGTTGTATCCTTAGTTGGGTGTTGCACTGTGTTTATTATTATTATTATTATTATTGTTGTAATTGATTTTGTTAAAGTTCAACATCAATACTAAATACACAGAATATACTTTGAGAAAAGTCTCTCTGCTTAGCATAATATTTGGGAGGCTCCATAGCTTAATGGTTAGGCATCCCGCCTACAGTGCAGATGGTGATTGCAGGGTCACTGGTTCAAATCCTGGGTGTGACTGGTGTTTGTAGTATTTGTCGTCTTCCACCTGATAGTGTTAATATACTCAATACATAAATGGTCATGTGGTGTCTCAGTGAGTACCTTGGAAATGCTTCCATATGGCTTAGAGTAAATGGGCTTGTGGATAATGGTTGTATCCTTAGTTGGATGTTGCACTGTGTTTATTATTATTATTGTTGTAATTGATTTTGTTAAAGTTCAACATCAATACTAAATACACAGAATATACTTTGAGAAAAGTCTCTCTGCTTAGCATAATCTTCGGGAGGCTCCATAGCTTAATGGTTAGGCATCCCGCCTACAGTGCAGATGGTGATTGCAGGGTCACTGGTTCAAATCCCAGGTGTGACTGGTGTTTGTAGTATTTGTCATCTTCCACCTGATAGTGTTAACAGTCTCAATACATAAATGGTCATGTGGTGTCTCCGTGAGTACCTTGGAAATGCTTCCATATGGCTTAGAGTAAATGGGCTTGTGGATAATGGTTGTATTCTTAGTTGGATGTTGCACTGTGTTTATTGTTGTAATTGATTTTGTTAAAGTTCAACATCAATACTAAATACACAGAATATACTTTGAGAAAAGTCTCTCTGCTTAGCATAATCTTCGGGAGGCTCCATAGCATAATGGTTAGGCATCCCACCTACAGTGCAGATGGTGATTGCAGGGTCACTGGTTCGAATCCTGGGTGCGACTGGTGTTTGTAGTATTTGTCGTCTTCCACCTGATAGTGTTAATAGACTTAATACATAAATGGTCATGTGGTGCCTCAGTGAGTACCTTGGAAATGCTTCCATATGGCTTAGAGTAAATGGGCTTGTGGATAATGGTTGTATTCTTAGTTGGATGTTGCACTGTGTTTATTATTATTGTTGTAATTGATTTTGTTAAAGTTCAACATCAATACTAAATACACAGAATATACTTTGAGAAAAGTCTCTCTGCTTAGCATAATCTTTGTGAGGCTCCATAGCCTAATGGTTAGACATCCCGCCTACAGTGCCGATGGTGATTGTAGGGTCACTGGTTCGAATCCCGGGTGCGACTGGTGTTTGTAGTATTTTTCATCTTCCACCTGATAGTGTTAACAGTCTCAATACATAAATGGTCATGTGGTGTCTCCGTGAGTACCTTGGAAATGCTTCCATATGGCTTAGAGTAAATGGGCTTGTGGATAATGGTTGTATCCTTAGTTGGATGTTGCACTGTGTTTATTATTATTATTATTATTTTTGTAATTGATTTTGTTAAAGTTCAACATCAATACTAAATACACAGAATATACTTTGAGAAAAGTCTCTCTGCTTAGCATAATCTTTGGGAGGCTCCATAGCATAATGGTTAGGCATCCCGCCTACAGTGCAGATGGTGATTGCAGGGTCACTGGTTCAAATCCCAGGTGCGACTGGTGTTTGTAGTATTTGTTATCTTCCACCTGATAGTGTTAACAGTCTCAATACATAAATGGTCATGTGGTGCCTCCGTAAATACCTTGGAAATGCTTCCATATGGCTTAGAGTAAATGGGCTTGTGGATAATGGTTGTATCCTTAGTTGGATGTTGCATTGTGTTTATTATTATTATTGTTGTAATTGATTTTGTTAAAGTTCAACATCAATACTAAATACACAGAATATACTTTGAGAAAAGTCTCTCTGCTTAGCATAATCTTTGGGAGGCTCCATAGCATAATGGTTAGGCATCCCACCTACAGTGCAGGTGGTGATTGCAGGGTCACTGGTTCGAATCCCGGCTGCGACTGGTGTTTGTAGTATTTGTCGTCTTCCACCTGATAGTGTTAATAGTCTCAATACATAAATGGTCATGTGGTACCTCAGTGAGTACCTTGGAAATGCTTCCATATGGCTTAGAGTAAATGGGCTTGTGGATAATGGTTGTATCCTTAGTTGGATGTTGCACTGTGTTTATTATTATTATTGTTGTAATTGATTTTGTTAAAGTTCAACATCAATACTAAATACACAGAATATACTTTGAGAAAAGTCTCTCTGCTTAGCATAATCTTTGTGAGGCTCCATAGCCTAATGGTTAGGCATCCCGCCTACAGTGCAGATGGTGATTGCAGGGTCACTGGTTCAAATCCGAGGTGCGACTGGTGTTTGTAGTATTTGTCGTCTTCTATAAATGGTCATGTGGTGCCTCAGTGAGTACCTTGGAAATGCTTCCATATGGCTTAGAGTAAATGGGCTTGTGGATAATGGTTGTATCCTTAGTTGGATGTTGCACTGTGTTTATTATTATTATTGTTGTAATTGATTTTGTTAAAGTTGAACATTAATACTAAATACACAGAATATACTTTGAGAAAAGTCTCTCTGCTTAGCATAATCCTTGTGAGGCTCCATAGCCTAATGGTTAGGCATCCCACCTACAGTGCAGATGGTGATTGCAGGGTCACTGGTTTGAATCCAGGGAGCGACTGGTGTTTGTAGTATTTGTTGTCTTCCACCTGATAGTGTTAATAGACTCAATACATAAATGGTCATGTGGTGCCTCAGTGAGTACCTTGGAAATGCTTCCATATGGCTTAGAGTAAATGGGCTTGTGGATAATGGTTGTATCCTTAGTTGGGTGTTGCACTGTGTTTATTATTATTATTGTTGTAACTGATTTTGTTAAAGTTCAACATCAATACTAAATACACAGAATATACTTTGAGAAAAGTCTCTCTGCTTAGCATAATCTTTGGGAGGCTCCATAGCTTAATGGTTAGGCATCCCGCCTACAGTGCAGATGGTGATTGTAGGGTCACTGGTTCAAATCCTGGGTGCGACTGGTGTTTGTAGTATTTGTCATCTTCCACCTGATAGTGTTAACAGTCTCAATACATAAATGGTCATGTGGTGCCTCCGTGAGTACCTTGGAAATGCTTCCATATGGCTTAGAGTAAATGGGCTTGTGGATAATGGTTGGATGTTGCACTGTGTTTATTATTATTATTGTTGTAATTGATTTTGTTAAAGTTCAAAATCAATACTAAATACACAGAATATACTTTGAGAAAAGTCTCTCTGCTTAGCATAATCTTTGGGAGGCTCCATAACATAATGGTTAGGCATCCCGCCTACAGTGCAGGTGGTGATTGTAGGGTCACTGGTTCGAATCCCGGGTGCGACTGGTGTTTGTAGTATTTGTCGTCTTCCACCTGATAGTGTTAATAGTCTCAATACATAAATGGTCATGTGGTGCCTCAGTGAGTACCTTGGAAATGCTTCCATATGGCTTAGAGTAAATGGGCTTGTGGATAATGGTTGCATCCTTAGTTGGATGTTGCACTGTGTTTATTATTATTATTGTTGTAATTGATTTTGTTAAAGTTCAACATCAATACTAAATACACAGAATATACTTTGAGAAAAGTCTCTCTGCTTAGCATAATCTTTGTGAGGCTCCATAGCCTAATGGTTAGGCATCCCGCCTACAGTGCAGATGGTGATTGCAGGGTCACTGGTTCGACTCCCGGGTGCGACTCGTGTTTGTAGTATTTGTCGTCTTCCACCTGATAGTGTTAATATACTCAAAACATAAATGGTCATGTGGTGCCTCAGTGAGTACCTTGGAAATGCTTCCATATGGCTTAGAGTAAATGGGCTTGTGGATAATGGTTGTATCCTTAGTTGGATGTTGCACTGTGTTTATTATTATTATTGTTGTAATTGATTTTGTTAAAGTTCAACATCAATACTAAATACACAGAATATACTTTGAGAAAAGTCTCTCTGCTTAGCATAATCTTTGTGAGGCTCCATAGCCTAATGGTTAGGCATCCCGCCTACAGTGCAGACGGTGATTGCAGGGTCACTGGTTCAAATCCCAGGTGTGACTGGTGTTTGTAGTATTTGTCGTCTTCCACCTGATAGTGTTAATATACTCAATACATAAATGGTCATGTGGTGCCTCAGTGAGTACCTTGGAAATGCTTCCATATGGCTTAGAGTAAATGAGCTTGTGGATAATGGTTGGATGTTGCACTGTTTATTATTATTATTATTGTTGTCATTGATTTTGTTAAAGTTCAACATTAATACTAAATACACAGAATATACTTTGAGAAAAGTCTCTCTGCTTAGCATAATCATTGTGAGGTTCCATAGCCTAATGGTTAGGCATCCCGCCTACAGTGCAGATGGTGATTGCAGGGTCACTGGTTCGAATCCAGGGTGCGACTGGTGTTTGTAGTATTTGTTGTCTTCCACCTGATAGTGTTAATAGACTCAATACATAAATGGTCATGTGGTGCCTCCGTGAGTACCTTGGAAATGCTTCCATATGGCTTAGAGTAAATGGGCTCGTGGATAATGGTTGTATCCTTAGTTGGGTGTTGCACTGTGTTTATTATTATTATTATTATTATTGTTGTAATTGATTTTGTTAAAGTTCAACATCAATACTAAATACACAGAATATACTTTGAGAAAAGTCTCTCTGCTTAGCATAATATTTGGGAGGCTCCATAGCTTAATGGTTAGGCATCCCGCCTACAGTGCAGATGGTGATTGCAGGGTCACTGGTTCAAATCCTGGGTGTGACTGGTGTTTGTAGTATTTGTCGTCTTCCACCTGATAGTGTTAATATACTCAATACATAAATGGTCATGTGGTGTCTCAGTGAGTACCTTGGAAATGCTTCCATATGGCTTAGAGTAAATGGGCTTGTGGATAATGGTTGTATCCTTAGTTGGATGTTGCACTGTGTTTATTATTATTATTGTTGTAATTGATTTTGTTAAAGTTCAACATCAATACTAAATACACAGAATATACTTTGAGAAAAGTCTCTCTGCTTAGCATAATCTTCGGGAGGCTCCATAGCTTAATGGTTAGGCATCCCGCCTACAGTGCAGATGGTGATTGCAGGGTCACTGGTTCAAATCCCAGGTGTGACTGGTGTTTGTAGTATTTGTCATCTTCCACCTGATAGTGTTAACAGTCTCAATACATAAATGGTCATGTGGTGTCTCCGTGAGTACCTTGGAAATGCTTCCATATGGCTTAGAGTAAATGGGCTTGTGGATAATGGTTGTATTCTTAGTTGGATGTTGCACTGTGTTTATTGTTGTAATTGATTTTGTTAAAGTTCAACATCAATACTAAATACACAGAATATACTTTGAGAAAAGTCTCTCTGCTTAGCATAATCTTCGGGAGGCTCCATAGCATAATGGTTAGGCATCCCACCTACAGTGCAGATGGTGATTGCAGGGTCACTGGTTCGAATCCTGGGTGCGACTGGTGTTTGTAGTATTTGTCGTCTTCCACCTGATAGTGTTAATAGACTTAATACATAAATGGTCATGTGGTGCCTCAGTGAGTACCTTGGAAATGCTTCCATATGGCTTAGAGTAAATGGGCTTGTGGATAATGGTTGTATTCTTAGTTGGATGTTGCACTGTGTTTATTATTATTGTTGTAATTGATTTTGTTAAAGTTCAACATCAATACTAAATACACAGAATATACTTTGAGAAAAGTCTCTCTGCTTAGCATAATCTTTGTGAGGCTCCATAGCCTAATGGTTAGACATCCCGCCTACAGTGCCGATGGTGATTGTAGGGTCACTGGTTCGAATCCCGGGTGCGACTGGTGTTTGTAGTATTTTTCATCTTCCACCTGATAGTGTTAACAGTCTCAATACATAAATGGTCATGTGGTGTCTCCGTGAGTACCTTGGAAATGCTTCCATATGGCTTAGAGTAAATGGGCTTGTGGATAATGGTTGTATCCTTAGTTGGATGTTGCACTGTGTTTATTATTATTATTATTATTTTTGTAATTGATTTTGTTAAAGTTCAACATCAATACTAAATACACAGAATATACTTTGAGAAAAGTCTCTCTGCTTAGCATAATCTTTGGGAGGCTCCATAGCATAATGGTTAGGCATCCCGCCTACAGTGCAGATGGTGATTGCAGGGTCACTGGTTCAAATCCCAGGTGCGACTGGTGTTTGTAGTATTTGTTATCTTCCACCTGATAGTGTTAACAGTCTCAATACATAAATGGTCATGTGGTGCCTCCGTAAATACCTTGGAAATGCTTCCATATGGCTTAGAGTAAATGGGCTTGTGGATAATGGTTGTATCCTTAGTTGGATGTTGCATTGTGTTTATTATTATTATTGTTGTAATTGATTTTGTTAAAGTTCAACATCAATACTAAATACACAGAATATACTTTGAGAAAAGTCTCTCTGCTTAGCATAATCTTTGGGAGGCTCCATAGCATAATGGTTAGGCATCCCGCCTACAGTGCAGGTGGTGATTGCAGGGTCACTGGTTCGAATCCCGGCTGCGACTGGTGTTTGTAGTATTTGTCGTCTTCCACCTGATAGTGTTAATAGTCTCAATACATAAATGGTCATGTGGTACCTCAGTGAGTACCTTGGAAATGCTTCCATATGGCTTAGAGTAAATGGGCTTGTGGATAATGGTTGTATCCTTAGTTGGATGTTGCACTGTGTTTATTATTATTATTGTTGTAATTGATTTTGTTAAAGTTCAACATCAATACTAAATACACAGAATATACTTTGAGAAAAGTCTCTCTGCTTAGCATAATCTTTGTGAGGCTCCATAGCCTAATGGTTAGGCATCCCGCCTACAGTGCAGATGGTGATTGCAGGGTCACTGGTTCAAATCCGAGGTGCGACTGGTGTTTGTAGTATTTGTCGTCTTCTATAAATGGTCATGTGGTGCCTCAGTGAGTACCTTGGAAATGCTTCCATATGGCTTAGAGTAAATGGGCTTGTGGATAATGGTTGTATCCTTAGTTGGATGTTGCACTGTGTTTATTATTATTATTGTTGTAATTGATTTTGTTAAAGTTGAACATTAATACTAAATACACAGAATATACTTTGAGAAAAGTCTCTCTGCTTAGCATAATCCTTGTGAGGCTCCATAGCCTAATGGTTAGGCATCCCACCTACAGTGCAGATGGTGATTGCAGGGTCACTGGTTTGAATCCAGGGAGCGACTGGTGTTTGTAGTATTTGTTGTCTTCCACCTGATAGTGTTAATAGACTCAATACATAAATGGTCATGTGGTGCCTCAGTGAGTACCTTGGAAATGCTTCCATATGGCTTAGAGTAAATGGGCTTGTGGATAATGGTTGTATCCTTAGTTGGGTGTTGCACTGTGTTTATTGTTGTAACTGATTTTGTTAAAGTTCAACATCAATACTAAATACACAGAATATACTTTGAGAAAAGTCTCTCTGCTTAGCATAATCTTTGGGAGGCTCCATAGCTTAATGGTTAGGCATCCCGCCTACAGTGCAGATGGTGATTGTAGGGTCACTGGTTCAAATCCTGGGTGCGACTGGTGTTTGTAGTATTTGTCATCTTCCACCTGATAGTGTTAACAGTCTCAATACATAAATGGTCATGTGGTGCCTCCGTGAGTACCTTGGAAATGCTTCCATATGGCTTAGAGTAAATGGGCTTGTGGATAATGGTTGGATGTTGCACTGTGTTTATTATTATTATTGTTGTAATTGATTTTGTTAAAGTTCAAAATCAATACTAAATACACAGAATATACTTTGAGAAAAGTCTCTCTGCTTAGCATAATCTTTGGGAGGCTCCATAACATAATGGTTAGGCATCCCGCCTACAGTGCAGGTGGTGATTGTAGGGTCACTGGTTCGAATCCCGGGTGCGACTGGTGTTTGTAGTATTTGTCGTCTTCCACCTGATAGTGTTAATAGTCTCAATACATAAATGGTCATGTGGTGCCTCAGTGAGTACCTTGGAAATGCTTCCATATGGCTTAGAGTAAATGGGCTTGTGGATAATGGTTGCATCCTTAGTTGGATGTTGCACTGTGTTTATTATTATTATTGTTGTAATTGATTTTGTTAAAGTTCAACATCAATACTAAATACACAGAATATACTTTGAGAAAAGTCTCTCTGCTTAGCATAATCTTTGTGAGGCTCCATAGCCTAATGGTTAGGCATCCCGCCTACAGTGCAGATGGTGATTGCAGGGTCACTGGTTCGACTCCCGGGTGCGACTCGTGTTTGTAGTATTTGTCGTCTTCCACCTGATAGTGTTAATATACTCAAAACATAAATGGTCATGTGGTGCCTCAGTGAGTACCTTGGAAATGCTTCCATATGGCTTAGAGTAAATGGGCTTGTGGATAATGGTTGTATCCTTAGTTGGATGTTGCACTGTGTTTATTATTATTATTGTTGTAATTGATTTTGTTAAAGTTCAACATCAATACTAAATACACAGAATATACTTTGAGAAAAGTCTCTCTGCTTAGCATAATCTTTGTGAGGCTCCATAGCCTAATGGTTAGGCATCCCGCCTACAGTGCAGACGGTGATTGCAGGGTCACTGGTTCAAATCCCAGGTGTGACTGGTGTTTGTAGTATTTGTCGTCTTCCACCTGATAGTGTTAATATACTCAATACATAAATGGTCATGTGGTGCCTCAGTGAGTACCTTGGAAATGCTTCCATATGGCTTAGAGTAAATGAGCTTGTGGATAATGGTTGTATCCTTAGTTGGATGTTGCACTGTGTTTATTATTATTATTATTGTTGTCATTGATTTTGTTAAAGTTCAACATTAATACTAAATACACAGAATATACTTTGAGAAAAGTCTCTCTGCTTAGCATAATCATTGTGAGGTTCCATAGCCTAATGGTTAGGCATCCCGCCTACAGTGCAGATGGTGATTGCAGGGTCACTGGTTCGAATCCAGGGTGCGACTGGTGTTTGTAGTATTTGTTGTCTTCCACCTGATAGTGTTAATAGACTCAATACATAAATGGTCATGTGGTGCCTCCGTGAGTACCTTGGAAATGCTTCCATATGGCTTAGAGTAAATGGGCTCGTGGATAATGGTTGTATCCTTAGTTGGGTGTTGCACTGTGTTTATTATTATTATTATTATTGTTGTAATTGATTTTGTTAAAGTTCAACATCAATACTAAATACACAGAATATACTTTGAGAAAAGTCTCTCTGCTTAGCATAATATTTGGGAGGCTCCATAGCTTAATGGTTAGGCATCCCGCCTACAGTGCAGATGGTGATTGCAGGGTCACTGGTTCAAATCCTGGGTGTGATTGGTGTTTGTAGTATTTGTCGTCTTCCACCTGATAGTGTTAATATACTCAATACATAAATGGTCATGTGGTGTCTCAGTGAGTACCTTGGAAATGCTTCCATATGGCTTAGAGTAAATGGGCTTGTGGATAATGGTTGTATCCTTAGTTGGATGTTGCACTGTGTTTATTATTATTATTGTTGTAATTGATTTTGTTAAAGTTCAACATCAATACTAAATACACAGAATATACTTTGAGAAAAGTCTCTCTGCTTAGCATAATCTTCGGGAGGCTCCATAGCTTAATGGTTAGGCATCCCGCCTACAGTGCAGATGGTGATTGCAGGGTCACTGGTTCGAATCCCGGGTGCGACTGGTGTTTGTAGTATTTGTCATCTTCCACCTGATAGTGTTAACAGTCTCAATACATAAATGGTCATGTGGTGCCTCCGTGAGTACCTTGGAAATGCTTCCATATGGCTTAGAGTAAATGGGCTTGTGGATAATGGTTGTATCCTTAGTTCGATGTTGCACTGTGTTTATTATTATTATTGTTGTAATTGATTTTGTTAAAGTTCAACATCAATACTAAATACACAGAATATACTTTGAGAAAAGTCTCTCTGCTTAGCATAATCTTTGGGAGGCTCCATAGCCTAATGGTTAGGCATCCCACCTACAGTGCAGATGGTGATTGCAGGGTCACTGGTTCAAATCCCAGGTGTGACTGGTGTTTGTAGTATTTGTCATCTTCCACCTGATAGTGTTAACAGTCTCAATACATAAATGGTCATGTGGTGTCTCCGTGAGTACCTTGGAAATGCTTCCATATGGCTTAGAGTAAATGGGCTTGTGGATAATGGTTGTATTCTTAGTTGGATGTTGCACTGTGTTTATTGTTGTAATTGATTTTGTTAAAGTTCAACATCAATACTAAATACACAGAATATACTTTGAGAAAAGTCTCTCTGCTTAGCATAATCTTCGGGAGGCTCCATAGCATAATGGTTAGGCATCCCACCTACAGTGCAGATGGTGATTGCAGGGTCACTGGTTCGAATCCCAGGTGTGACTGGTGTTTGTAGTATTTGTCATCTTCCACCTGATAGTGTTAACAGTCTCAATACATAAATGGTCATGTGGTGTCTCCGTGAGTACCTTGGAAATGCTTCCATATGGCTTAGAGTAAATGGGCTTGTGGATAATGGTTGTATTCTTAGTTCGATGTTGCACTGTGTTTATTATTATTATTGTTGTAATTGATTTTGTTAAAGTTCAACATCAATACTAAATACACAGAATATACTTTGAGAAAAGTCTCTCTGCTTAGCATAATCTTTGGGAGGCTCCAGAGCATAATGGTTAAACATCCCACCTACAGTGCAGATGATGATTGTAGGGTCACTGGTTTGAATCCCAGGTGCGACTGGTGATTGTAGTATTTGTCATCTTCCACCTGATAGTGTTAACAGTCTCAATACATAAATGGTCATGTGGTGTCTCCGTGAGTACCTTGGAAATGCTTCCATATGGCTTAGAGTAAATGGGCTTGTGGATAATGGTTGTATTCTTAGTTCGATGTTGCACTGTGTTTATTATTATTATTATTGTTGTAATTGATTTTGTTAAAGTTCAACATCAATACTAAATACACAGAATATACTTTGAGAAAAGTCTCTCTGCTTAGCATAATCTTCGGGAGGCTCCGTAGCATAATGGTTAGGCATCCCACCTACAGTGCAGATGGGGATTGCAGGGTCACTGGTTCGAATCCCGGGTGCGACTGGTGTTTGTAGTATTTGTCATCTTCCACCTGATAGTGTTAACAGTCTCAATACATAAATGGTCATGTGGTGCCTCCGTGAGTACCTTGGAAATGCTTCCATATGGCTTAGAGTAAATGGGCTTGTGGATAATGGTGGTATCCTTAGTTGGATGTTGCACTGTGTTTATTATTATTATTATTGTTGTAATTGATTTTGTTAAAGTTCAACATCAATACTAAATACACAGAATATACTTTGAGAAAAGTCTCTCTGCTTAGCATAATCTTTGGGAGACTCCATAGCCTAATGGTTAGGCATACCACCTACAGTGCAGATGGTGATTGCAGGGTTACTGGTTCAAATCCCGGGTGCGACTGGTGTTTGTAGTATTTGTCATCTTCCACCTGATAGTGTTAACAGTCTCAATACATATGTGGTCATGTGGTGCCTCCGTAAGTACCTTGGAAATGCTTCCATATGGCTTAGAGTAAATGGGCTTGTGGATAATGGTTGTATCCTTAGTTGGATGTTGCACTGTGTTTATTATTATTATTGTTGTAATTGATTTTGTTAAAGTTCAACATCAATACTAAATACACAGAATATACTTTGAGAAAAGTCTCTCTGCTTAGCATAATCTTTGGGAGACTCCATAGCCTAATGGTTAGGCATACCACCTACAGTGCAGATGGTGATTGCAGGGTCACGGGTTCGAAACCCGGGTGCGACTGGTGTTTGTAGTATTTGTCATCTTTCACCTGATAGTGTTAACAGTCTCAATACATAAATGGTCATGTGGTGTCTCCGTGAGTACCTTGGAAATGCATCCATATGGCTTAGAGTAAATGGGCTTGTGGATAATGGTTGTATTCTTAGTTGGATGTTGCACTGTGTTTATTATTATTATTATTGTTGTAATTGATTTTGTTAAAGTTCAACATCAATACTAAATACACAGAATATACTTTGAGAAAAGTCTCTCTGCTTAGCATAATCTTCGGGAGGCTCCATAGCATAATGGTTAGGCATCCCACCTACAGTGCAGATGGTGATTGCAGGGTCACTGGTTCAAATCCCGGGTGCGACTGGTGTTTGTAGTATTTGTCATATTCCACCTGATAGTGTTAACAGTCTCAATACATAAATGGTCATGTGGTGCCTCCGTGAGTACCTTGGAAATGCTTCCATATGGCTTAGAGTAAATGGGCTTGTGGATAATGGTTGTATCCTTAGTTGGATGTTGCACTGTGTTTATTATTATTATTGTTGTAATTGATTTTGTTAAAGTTCAACATCAATACTAAATACACAGAATATACTTTGAGAAAAGTCTCTCTGCTTAGCATAATCTTTGGGAGGCTCCATAGCATAATGGTAAGGCATCCCACCTACAGTGAAGATGGTGTTTGTAGGGTCACTGGTTCGAATCCCAGGTGCGACTGGTGTTTGTAGTATTTGTCATCTTCCACCTGATAGTGTTAACAGTCTCAATACATAAATGGTCATGTGGTGTCTCCGTGAGTACCTTGGAAATGCTTCCATATGGCTTAGAGTAAATGGGCTTGTGGATAATGGTTGTATCCTTAGTTGGATGTTGCACTGTGTTTATTATTATTATTGTTGTAATTGATTTTGTTAAAGTTCAACATCAATACTAAATACACAGAATATACTTTGAGAAAAGTCTCTCTGCTTAGCATAATCTTCGGGAGACTCCATAGCCTAATGGTTAGGCATCCCACCTACAGTGCAGATGGTGATTGCAGGGTCACTGGTTCGAATCCCGTGTGCGACTGGTGTTTGTAGTATTTGTTGTCTTCCACCTGATAGTGTTAATAGACTCAATACATAAATGGTCATGTGGTGCCTCAGTGAGTACCTTGGAAATGCTTCCATGTGGCTTAGAGTAAATGGGCTTGTGGATAATGGTTGTATCCTTAGTTGGATGTTGCACTGTGTTTATTATTATTATTGTTGTAATTGATTTTGTTAAAGTTCAACATCAATACTAAATACACAGAATATACTTTGAGAAAAGTCTCTCTGCTTAGCATAATCTTTGGGAGGCTCCATAGCATAATGGTTAGGCTTCCCACCTACAGTGCCGATGGTGATTGTAGGGTCGCTGGTTCGAATCCCGGGTGCGACTGGTGTTTGTAGTATTTTTCATCTTCCACCTGATAGTGTTAACAGTCTCAATACATAAATGGTCATGTGGTGTCTCCGTGAGTACCTTGGAAATGCTTCCATATGGCTTAGAGTAAATGGGCTTGTGGATAATGGTTGTATCCTTAGTTGGATGTTGCACTGTGTTTATTATTATTATTATTGTTGTAATTGATTTTGTTAAAGTTCAACATCAATACTAAATACACAGAATATACTTTGAGAAAAGTCTCTCTGCTTAGCATAATCTTTGGGAGGCTCCATAGCATAATGGTTAGGCTTCCCACCTACAGTGCCGATGGTGATTGTAGGGTCACTGGTTCGACTCCCGGGTGCGACTCGTGTTTGTAGTATTTGTCGTCTTCCACCTGATAGTGTTAATATACTCAATACATAAATGGTCATGTGGTGCCTCAGTGAGTACCTTGGAAATGCTTCCATATGGCTTAGAGTAAATGGGCTTGTGGATAATGGTTGTATCCTTAGTTGGATGTTGCACTGTGTTTATTATTATTATTGTTGTAATTGATTTTGTTAAAGTTCAACATCAATACTAAATACACAGAATATACTTTGAGAAAAGTCTCTCTGCTTAGCATAATCTTTGTGAGGCTCCATAGCCTAATGGTTAGGCATCCCGCCTACAGTGCAGACGGTGATTGCAGGGTCACTGGTTCAAATCCCAGGTGTGACTGGTGTTTGTAGTATTTGTCGTCTTCCACCTGATAGTGTTAATATACTCAATACATAAATGGTCATGTGGTGCCTCAGTGAGTACCTTGGAAATGCTTCCATATGGCTTAGAGTAAATGAGCTTGTGGATAATGGTTGTATCCTTAGTTGGATGTTGCACTGTGTTTATTATTATTATTATTGTTGTCATTGATTTTGTTAAAGTTCAACATTAATACTAAATACACAGAATATACTTTGAGAAAAGTCTCTCTGCTTAGCATAATCATTGTGAGGTTCCATAGCCTAATGGTTAGGCATCCCGCCTACAGTGCAGATGGTGATTGCAGGGTCACTGGTTCGAATCCAGGGTGCGACTGGTGTTTGTAGTATTTGTTGTCTTCCACCTGATAGTGTTAATAGACTCAATACATAAATTGTCATGTGGTGCCTCCGTGAGTACCTTGGAAATGCTTCCATATGGCTTAGAGTAAATGGGCTTGTGGATAATGGTTGTATCCTTAGTTGGGTGTTGCACTGTGTTTATTATTATTATTATTGTTGTAATTGATTTTGTTAAAGTTCAACATCAATACTAAATACACAGAATATACTTTGAGAAAAGTCTCTCTGCTTAGCATAATATTTGGGAGGCTCCATAGCTTAATGGTTAGGCATCCCGCCTACAGTGTAGATGGTGATTGCAGGGTCACTGGTTCAAATCCTGGGTGTGACTGGTGTTTGTAGTATTTGTCGTCTTCCACCTGATAGTGTTAATATACTCAATACATAAATGGTCATGTGGTGTCTCAGTGAGTACCTTGGAAATGCTTCCATATGGCTTAGAGTAAATGGGCTTGTGGATAATGGTTGTATCCTTAGTTGGATGTTGCACTGTGTTTATTATTATTATTGTTGTAATTGATTTTGTTAAAGTTCAACATCAATACTAAATACACAGAATATACTTTGAGAAAAGTCTCTCTGCTTAGCATAATCTTCGGGAGGCTCCATAGCTTAATGGTTAGGCATCCCGCCTACAGTGCAGATGGTGATTGCAGGGTCACTGGTTCGAATCCCGGGTGCGACTGGTGTTTGTAGTATTTGTCATCTTCCACCTGATAGTGTTAACAGTCTCAATACATAAATGGTCATGTGGTGCCTCCGTGAGTACCTTGGAAATGCTTCCATATGGCTTAGAGTAAATGGGCTTGTGGATAATGGTTGTATTCTTAGTTGGATGTTGCACTGTGTTTATTGTTGTAATTGATTTTGTTAAAGTTCAACATCAATACTAAATACACAGAATATACTTTGAGAAAAGTCTCTCTGCTTAGCATAATCTTCGGGAGGCTCCATAGCATAATGGTTAGGCATCCCACCTACAGTGCAGATGGTGATTGCAGGGTCACTGGTTCGAATCCCAGGTGTGACTGGTGTTTGTAGTATTTGTCATCTTCCACCTGATAGTGTTAACAGTCTCAATACATAAATGGTCATGTGGTGCCTCCGTGAGTACCTTGGAAATGCTTCCATATGGCTTAGAGTAAATGGGCTTGTGGATAATGGTTGTATCCTTAGTTGGATGATGCACTGTGTTTATTATTATTATTGTTGTAATTGATTTTGTTAAAGTTCAACATCAATACTAAATACACAGAATATACTTTGAGAAAAGTCTCTCTGCTTAGCATAATCTTTGGGAGGCTCCAGAGCATAATGGTTAAACATCCCACCTACAGTGCAGATGGTGATTGTAGGGTCACTGGTTTGAATCCCAGGTGCGACTGGTGATTGTAGTATTTGTCATCTTCCACCTGATAGTGTTAACAGTCTCAATACATAAATGGTCATGTGGTGTCTCCGTGAGTACCTTGGAAATGCTTCCATATGGCTTAGAGTAAATGGGCTTGTGGATAATGGTTGTATTCTTAGTTCGATGTTGCACTGTGTTTATTATTATTATTGTTGTAATTGATTTTGTTAAAGTTCAACATCAATACTAAATACACAGAATATACTTTGAGAAAAGTCTCTCTGCTTAGCATAATCTTCGGGAGGCTCCGTAGCATAATGGTTAGGCATCCCACCTACAGTGCAGATGGGGATTGCAGGGTCACTGGTTCGAATCCCGGGTGCGACTGGTGTTTGTAGTATTTGTCATCTTCCACCTGATAGTGTTAACAGTCTCAATACATAAATGGTCATGTGGTGCCTCCGTGAGTACCTTGGAAATGCTTCCATATGGCTTAGAGTAAATGGGCTTGTGGATAATGGTTGTATCCTTAGTTGGATGTTGCACTGTGTTTATTATTATTATTATTATTGTTGTAATTGATTTTGTTAAAGATCAACATCAATACTAAATACACAGAATATACTTTGAGAAAAGTCTCTCTGCTTAGCATAATCTTTGGGAGGCTCCATAGCATAATGGTTAGGCATCCCGCCTACAGTGCAGATGGTGATTGCAGGGTTACTGGTTCAAATCCCGGGTGCGACTGGTGTTTGTAGTATTTGTCATCTTCCACTTGATAGTGTTAACAGTCTCAATACATATGTGGTCATGTGGTGCCTCCGTAAGTACCTTGGAAATGCTTCCATATGGCTTAGAGTAAATGGGCTTGTGGATAATGGTTGTATCCTTAGTTGGATGTTGCACTGTGTTTATTATTATTATTGTTGTAATTGATTTTGTTAAAGTTCAACATCAATACTAAATACACAGAATATACTTTGAGAAAAGTCTCTCTGCTTAGCATAATCTTTGGGAGACTCCATAGCCTAATGGTTAGGCATACCACCTACAGTGCAGATGGTGATTGCAGGGTCACGGGTTCGAAACCCGGGTGCGACTGGTGTTTGTAGTATTTGTCATCTTTCACCTGATAGTGTTAACAGTCTCAATACATAAATGGTCATGTGGTGTCTCCGTGAGTACCTTGGAAATGCTTCCATATGGCTTAGAGTAAATGGGCTTGTGGATAATGGTTGTATTCTTAGTTGGATGTTGCACTGTGTTTATTATTATTATTATTGTTGTAATTGATTTTGTTAAAGTTCAACATCAATACTAAATACACAGAATATACTTTGAGAAAAGTCTCTCTGCTTAGCATAATCTTCGGGAGGCTCCATAGCATAATGGTTAGGCATCCCACCTACAGTGCAGATGGTGATTGCAGGGTCACTGGTTCAAATCCCGGGTGCGACTGGTGTTTGTAGTATTTGTCATATTCCACCTGATAGTGTTAACAGTCTCAATACATAAATGGTCATGTGGTGCCTCCGTGAGTACCTTGGAAATGCTTCCATATGGCTTAGAGTAAATGGGCTTGTGGATAATGGTTGTATCCTTAGTTGGATGTTGCACTGTGTTTATTATTATTATTGTTGTAATTGATTTTGTTAAAGTTCAACATCAATACTAAATACACAGAATATACTTTGAGAAAAGTCTCTCTGCTTAGCATAATCTTTGGGAGGCTCCATAGCATAATGGTAAGGCATCCCACCTACAGTGAAGATGGTGATTGTAGGGTCACTGGTTCGAATCCCAGGTGCGACTGGTGTTTGTAGTATTTGTCATCTTCCACCTGATAGTGTTAACAGTCTCAATACATAAATGGTCATGTGGTGTCTCCGTGAGTACCTTGGAAATGCTTCCATATGGCTTAGAGTAAATGGGCTTGTGGATAATGGTTGTATCCTTAGTTGGATGTTGCACTGTGTTTATTATTATTATTGTTGTAATTGATTTTGTTAAAGTTCAACATCAATACTAAATACACAGAATATACTTTGAGAAAAGTCTCTCTGCTTAGCATAATCTTCGGGAGACTCCATAGCCTAATGGTTAGGCATCCCACCTACAGTGCAGATGGTGATTGCAGGGTCACTGGTTCGAATCCCGTGTGCGACTGGTGTTTGTAGTATTTGTTGTCTTCCACCTGATAGTGTTAATAGACTCAATACATAAATGGTCATGTGGTGCCTCAGTGAGTACCTTGGAAATGCTTCCATATGGCTTAGAGTAAATGGGCTTGTGGATAATGGTTGTATCCTTAGTTGGATGTTGCACTGTGTTTATTATTATTATTGTTGTAATTGATTTTGTTAAAGTTCAACATCAATACTAAATACACAGAATATACTTTGAGAAAAGTCTCTCTGCTTAGCATAATCTTTGGGAGGCTCCATAGCATAATGGTTAGGCTTCCCACCTACAGTGCCGATGGTGATTGTAGGGTCACTGGTTCGAATCCTGGGTGCGACTGGTGTTTGTAGTATTTTTCATCTTCCACCTGATAGTGTTAACAGTCTCAATACATAAATGGTCATGTGGTGTCTCCGTGAGTACCTTGGAAATGCTTCCATATGGCTTAGAGTAAATGGGCTTGTGGATAATGGTTGTATCATTAGTTGGATGTTGCACTGTGTTTATTATTATTATTATTATTGTTGTAATTGATTTTGTTAAAGTTCAACATCAATACTAAATACACAGAATATACTTTGAGAAAAGTCTCTCTGCTTAGCATAATCTTTGGGAGGCTCCATAGCATAATGGTTAGGCATCCTGCCTACAGTGCAGATGGTGATTGCAGGGTCACTGGTTCGAATCCCAGGTGCGACTGGTGTTTGTAGTATTTGTCGTCTTCCACCTGATAGTGTTAATATACTCAATACATAAATGGTCATGTGGTGCCTCAGTGAGTACCTTGGAAATGCTTCCATATGGCTTAGAGTAAATGGGCTTGTGGATAATGGTTGGATGTTGCACTGTGTTTATTGTTATTATTGTTGTAATTGATTTTGTTAAAGTTCAACATTAATACTAAATACACAGAATATACTTTGAGAAAAGTCTCTCTGCTTAGCATAACCCTTGTGAGGCTCCATAGCCTAATGGTTAGGCATCCCGCCTACAGTGCAGATGGTGATTGCAGGGTCACTGGTTCGAATCCAGGGTGCGACTGGTGTTTGTAGTATTTGTCGTCTTCCACCTGATAGTGTTAATAGACTCAATACATAAATGGTCATGTGGTGCCTCCGTGAGTACCTTGGAAATGCTTCCATATGGCTTAGAGTAAATGGGCTTGTGGATAATGGTTGTATCCTTAGTTGGATGTTGCACTGTGTTTATTATTATTATTGTTGTAATTGATTTTGTTAAAGTTCAACATCAATACTAAATACACAGAATATACTTTGAGAAAAGTCTCTCTGCTTAGCATAATCTTTGTGAGGCTCCATAGCCTAATGGTTAGGCATCCCACCTACAGTGCAGATGGTGATTGCAGGGTCACTAGTTCGAATCCCAGGTGCGACTGGTGCTTGTAGTATTTGTCGTCTTCCACCTGATAGTGTTAATAGTCTCAATACATAAATGGTCATGTGGTGCCTCCGTGAGTACCTTGGAAATGCTTCCATATGGCTTAGAGTAAATGGGCTTGTGGATAATGGTTGTATCCTTAGTTGGATGTTGCACTGTGTTTATTATTATTATTGTTGTAATTGATTTTGTTAAAGTTCAACATCAATACTAAATACACAGAATATACTTTGAGAAAAGTCTCTCTGCTTAGCATAATCTTTGTGAGGCTCCATAGCCTAATGGTTAGGCATCCCACCTACAGTGCAGATGGTGATTGCAGGGTCACTAGTTCGAATCCCAGGTGCGACTGGTGTTTGTAGTATTTGTCGTCTTCCACCTGATAGTGTTAATATACTCAATACATAAATGGTCATGTGGTGCCTCAGTGAGTACCTTGGAAATGCTTCCATATGGCTTAGAGTAAATGGGCTTGTGGATAATGGTTGTATCCTTAGTTGGATGTTGCACTGTGTTTATTATTATTATTATTGTTGTAATTGATTTTGTTAAAGTTCAACATCAATACTAAATACACAGAATATACTTTGAGAAAAGTCTCTCTGCTTAGCATAATCTTTGGGAGGCTCCATAGCATAATGGTTAGGCATCCTGCCTACAGTGCAGATGGTGATTGCAGGGTCACTGGTTCAAATCCCAGGTGCGACTGGTGTTTGTAGTATTTGTCATCTTCCACCTGATAGTGTTAACAGTCTCAATACATAAATGGTCATGTGGTGCCTCTGTAAGTACCTTGGAAATGCTTCCATATGGCTTAGAGTAAATGGGCTTGTGGATAATGGTTGGATGTTGCACTGTGTTTATTATTATTATTGTTGTAATTGATTTTGTTAAAGTTCAACATCAATACTAAATACACAGAATATACTTTGAGAAAAGTCTCTCTGCTTAGCATAATCTTTGTGAGGCTCCATAGCCTAATGGTTAGGCATCCCGCCTACAGTGCAGATGGTGATTGCAGGGTCACTGGTTCGACTCCCGGGTGCGACTCGTGTTTGTAGTATTTGTCGTCTTCCACCTGATAGTGTTAATATACTCAATACATAAATGGTCATGTGGTGCCTCAGTGAGTACCTTGGAAATGCTTCCATATGGCTTAGAGTAAATGGGCTTGTGGATAATGGTTGTATCCTTAGTTGGATGTTGCACTGTGTTTATTATTATTATTGTTGTAATTGATTTTGTTAAAGTTCAACATCAATACTAAATACACAGAATATACTTTGAGAAAAGTCTCTCTGCTTTAGCATAATCTTTGTGAGGCTCCATAGCCTAATGGTTAGGCATCCCGCCTACAGTGCAGACGGTGATTGCAGGGTCACTGGTTCAAATCCCAGGTGCGACTGGTGTTTGTAGTATTTGTCATCTTCCACCTGATAGTGTTAATATACTCAATACATAAATGGTCATGTGGTGCCTCAGTGAGTACCTTGGAAATGCTTCCATATGGCTTAGAGTAAATGGGCTTGTGGATAATGGTTGGATGTTGCACTGTGTTTATTATTGTTGTAATTGATTTTGTTAAAGTTCAACATCAATACTAAATACACAGAATATACTTTGAGAAAAGTCTCTCTGCTTAGCATAATCCTTGTGAGGCTCCATAGCCTAATGGTTAGGCATCCCGCCTACAGTGCAGATGGTGATTGAAGGGTCACTGGTTCGAATCCAGGGTGCGACTGGTGTTTGTAGTATTTGTTGTCTCCCACCTGATAGTGTTAATAGACTCAATACATAAATGGTCATGTGGTGCCTCCGTGAGTACCTTGGAAATGCTTCCATATGGCTTAGAGTAAATGGGCTTGTGGATAATGGTTGTATCCTTAGTTGGGTGTTGCACTGTGTTTATTATTATTATTGTTGTAATTGATTTTGTTAAAGTTCAACATCAATACTAAATACACAGAATATACTTTGAGAAAAGTCTCTCTGCTTAGCATAATATTTGGGAGGCTCCATAGCTTAATGGTTAGGCATCCCGCCTACAGTGCAGATGGTGATTGCAGGGTCACTGGTTCAAATCCTGGGTGTGACTGGTGTTTGTAGTATTTGTCATCTTCCACCTGATAGTGTTAACAGTCTCAATACATAAATGGTCATGTGGTGCCTCCGTGAGTACCTTGGAAATGATTCCATATGGCTTAGAGTAAATGGGCTTGTGGATAATGGTTGTATCCTTAGTTGGATGTTGCACTGTGTTTATTATTATTATTGTTGTAATTGATTTTGTTAAAGTTCAACATCAATACTAAATACACAGAATATACTTTGAGAAAAGTCTCTCTGCTTAGCATAATCTTTGTGAGGCTCCATAGCCTAATGGTTAGGCATCCCACCTACAGTGCAGATGGTGATTGCAGGGTCACTGGTTCGAATCCCGGGTGCGACTGGTGTATGTAGTATTTGTCGTCTTCCACCTGATAGTGTTAATATACTCAATACATAAATGGTCATGTGGTGCCTCAGTGAGTACCGTGGAAATGTTTCCATATGGCTTAGAGTAAATGGGCTTGTGGATAATGGTTGTATCCTTAGTTGGATGTTGCACTGTGTTTATTATTGTTGTAATTGATTTTGTTAAAGTTCAACATCAATACTAAATACACAGAATATACTTTGAGAAAAGTCTCTCTGCTCAGCATAATCTTTGGGAGGCTCCATAGCATAATGGTTAGGCATCCTGCCTACAGTGCAGATGGTGATTGCAGGGTCACTGGTTCGAATCCCAGGTGCGACTGGTGTTTGTAGTATTTGTCATCTTCCACCTGATAGTGTTAACAGTTTCAATACATAAATGGTCATGTGGTGCCTTTGTAAGTACCTTGGAAATGCTTCCATATGGCTTAGAGTAAATGGGTTTGTGGATAATGGTTGGATGTTGCATTGTGTTTATTATTATTATTGTTGTAATTGATTTTGTTAAAGTTCAACATCAATACTAAATACACAGAATATACTTTGAGAAAAGTCTCTCTGCTTAGCATAATCTTTGGGAGGCTCCATAGCATAATGGTTAGGCATCCCACCTCCAGTGCAGGTGGTGATTGCAGGGTCACTGGTTCAAATCCCGGGTGCGACTGGTGTTTGTAGTATTTGTCGTCTTCCACCTGATAGTGTTAATAGTCTCAATACATAAATGGTCATGTGGTGCCTCAGTGAGTACCTTGGAAATGCTTCCATATGGCTTAGAGTAAATGGGCTTGGGGATAATGGTTGCATCCTTAGTTGGATGTTGCACTGTGTTTATTATTATTATTGTTGTAATTGATTTTGTTAAAGTTCAACATCAATACTAAATACACAGAATATACTTTGAGAAAAGTCTCTCTGCTTAGCATAATCTTTGTGAGGCTCCATAGCCTAATGGTTAGGCATCCCGCCTACAGTGCAGACGGTGATTGCAGGGTCACTGGTTCAAATCCCAGGTGCGACTGGTGTTTGTAGTATTTGTCGTCTTCCACCTGATAGTGTTAATATACTCAATACATAAATGGTCATGTGGTGCCTCAGTGAGTACCTTGGAAATGCTTCCATATGGCTTAGAGTAAATGGGCTTGTGGATAATGGTTGTATCCTTAGTTGGATGTTGCACTGTGTTTATTATTATTATTGTTGTAATTGATTTTGTTAAAGTTCAACATTAATACTAAATACACAGAATATACTTTGAGAAAAGTCTCTCTGCTTAGCATAATCCTTGTAAAGCTCCATAGCCTAATGGTTAGGCATCCCGCCTACAGTGCAGATGGTGATTGCAGGGTCACTGGTTCGAATCCAGGGTGCGACTGGTGTTTGTAGTATTTGTTGTCTTCCACCTGATAGTGTTAATAGACTCAATACATAAATGGTCATGTGGTGCCTCCGTGAGTACCTTGGAAATGCTTCCATATGGCTTAGAGTAAATGGGCTTGTGGATAATGGTTGTATCCTTAGTTGGGTGTTGCACTGTGTTTATTATTATTATTGTTGTAATTGATTTTGTTAAAGTTCAACATCAATACTAAATACACAGAATATACTTTGAGAAAAGTCTCTCTGCTTAGCATAGTATTTGGGAGGCTCCATAGCTTAATGGTTAGGCATCCTGCCTACAGTGCAGATGGTGATTGCAGGGTCACTGGTTCAAATCCTGGGTGTGACTGGTGTTTGTAGTATTTGTCATCTTCCACCTGATAGTGTTAATAGTCTCAATACATAAATGGTCATGTGGTGCCTCCGTGAGTACCTTGGAAATGCTTCCATATGGCTTAGAGTAAATGGGCTTGTGGATAATGGTTGTATCCTTAGTTGGATGTTGCACTGTGTTTATTATTATTATTGTTGTAATTGATTTTGTTAAAGTTCAACATTAATACTAAATACACAGAATATACTTTGAGAAAAGTCTCTCTGCTTAGCATAATCTTTGTGAGGCTCCATAGCCTAATGGTTAGGCATCCCACCTACAGTGCAGATGGTGATTGCAGGGTCACTGGTTCGAATCCCGGGTGCGACTGGTGTTTGTAGTATTTGTCGTCTTCCACCTGATAGTGTTAATATACTCAATACATAAATGGTCATGTGGTGCCTAAGTGAGTACCTTGGAAATGCTTCCATATGGCTTAGAGTAAATGGGCTTGTGGATAATGGTTGTATCCTTAGTTGGATGTTGCACTGTGTTTATTATTATTATTGTTGTAATTGATTTTGTTAAAGTTCAACATCAATACTAAATACACAGAATATACTTTGAGAAAAGTGTCTCTGCTTAGCATAATCTTCGGGAGGCTCCATAGCTTAATGGTTAGGCATCCCGCCTACAGTGCAGATGGTGATTGCAGGGTCACTGGTTCAAATCCCAGGTGCGACTGGTGTTTGTAGTATTTGTCATCTTCCACCTGATAGTGTTAACAGTCTCAATACATAAATGGTCATGTGGTGCCTCCGTGAGTACCTTGGAAATGCTTCCATATGGCTTAGAGTAAATGGGCTTGTGGATAATGGTTGTATCCTTAGTTCGATGTTGCACTGTGTTTATTATTATTATTGTTGTAATTGATTTTGTTAAAGTTCAACATCAATACTAAATACACAGAATATACTTTGAGAAAAGTCTCTCTGCTTAGCATAATCTTTGGGAGGCTCCATAGCCTAATGGTTAGGCATCCCGCCTACAGTGCAGATGGTGATTGCAGGGTCACTGGTTCGAATCCTGGGTGCGACTGGTGTTTGTAGTATTTGTCGTCTTCCACCTGATAGTGTTAATAGACTTAATACATAAATGGTCATGTGGTGCCTCAGTGAGTACCTTGGAAATGCTTCCATATGGCTTAGAGTAAATGGGCTTGTGGATAATGGTTGTATCCTTAGTTGGATGTTGCACTGTGTTTATTATTATTATTGTTGTAATTGATTTTGTTAAAGTTCAACATTAATACTAAATACACAGAATATACTTTGAGAAAAGTCTCTCTGCTTAGCATAATCCTTGTGAGGCTCCATAGCCTAATGGTTAGGCATCCTGCCTACAGTGCAGATGGTGATTGCAGGGTCACTGGTTCGAATCCAGGGTGCGACTGGTGTTTGTAGTATTTGTTGTCTTCCACCTGATAGTGTTAATAGACTCAATACATAAATGGTCATGTGGTGCCTCCGTGAGTACCTTGGAAATGCTTCCATATGGCTTAGAGTAAATGGGCTTGTGGATAATGGTTGTATCCTTAGTTGGGTGTTGCACTGTGTTTATTATTATTATTGTTGTAATTGATTTTGTTAAAGTTCAACATCAATACTAAATACACAGAATATACTTTGAGAAAAGTCTCTCTGCTTAGCATAATCTTCGGAGGCTCCATAGCTTAATGGTTAGGCATCCCGCCTACAGTGCAGATGGTGATTGCAGGGTCACTGGTTCGAATCCCGGGTGCGACTGGTGTTTGTAGTATTTGTCATCTTCCACCTGATAGTGTTAACAGTCTCAATACATAAATGGTCATGTGGTGCCTCCGTGAGTACCTTGGAAATGCTTCCATATGGCTTAGAGTAAATGGGCTTGTGGATAATGGTTGTATCCTTAGTTCGATGTTGCACTGTGTTTATTATTATTATTGTTGTAATTGATTTTGTTAAAGTTCAACATCAATACTAAATACACAGAATATACTTTGAGAAAAGTCTCTCTGCTTAGCATAATCTTTGGGAGGCTCCATAGCCTAATGGTTAGGCATCCCACCTACAGTGCAGATGGTGATTGCAGGGTCACTGGTTCGAATCCTGGGTGCGACTGGTGTTTGTAGTATTTGTCGTCTTCCACCTGATAGTGTTAATAGACTTAATACATAAATGGTCATGTGGTGCCTCAGTGAGTACCTTGGAAATGCTTCCATATGGCTTAGAGTAAATGGGCTTGTGGATAATGGTTGTATCCTTAGTTGGATGTTGCACTGTGTTTATTATTATTATTGTTGTAATTGATTTTGTTAAAGTTCAACATCAATACAAAATACACAGAATATACTTTGAGAAAAGTCTCTCTGCTTAGCATAATCTTTGGGAGGCTCCATAGCCTAATGGTTAGGCATCCCGCCAACAGTGCAGACGGTGATTGCAGGGTCACTGGTTCAAATCCCAGGTGCGACTGGTGTTTGTAGTATTTGTCGTCTTCCACCTGATAGTGTTAATATACTCAATACATAAATGGTCATGTGGTGCCTCAGTGAGTACCTTGGAAATGCTTCCATATGGCTTAGAGTAAATGGGCTTGTGGATAATGGTTGTATCCTTAGTTGGATGTTGCACTGTGTTTATTATTATTATTGTTGTAATTGATTTTGTTAAAGTTCAACATTAATACTAAATACACAGAATATACTTTGAGAAAAGTCTCTCTGCTTAGCATAATCCTTGTGAGGCTCCATAGCCTAATGGTTAGGCATCCCACCTACAGTGCAGATGGTGATTGCAGGGTCACTGGTTCAAATCCAGGGTGCGACTGGTGTTTGTAGTATTTGTTGTCTTCCACCTGATAGTGTTAATAGACTCAATACATAAATGGTCATGTGGTGCCTCCGTGAGTACCTTGGAAATGCTTCCATATGGCTTAGAGTAAATGGGCTTGTGGATAATGGTTGTATCCTTAGTTGGGTGTTGCACTGTGTTTATTATTATTATTGTTGTAATTGATTTTGTTAAAGTTCAACATCAATACTAAATACACAGAATATACTTTGAGAAAAGTCTCTCTGCTTAGCATAGTATTTGGGAGGCTCCATAGCTTAATGGTTAGGCATCCCGCCTACAGGGCAGATGGTGATTGCAGGGTCACTGGTTCAAATCCTGGGTGTGACTGGTGTTTGTAGTATTTGTCATCTTCCACCTGATAGTGTTAATAGTCTCAATACATAAATGGTCATGTGGTGTCTCCGTGAGTACCTTGGAAATGCTTCCATATGGCTTAGAGTAAATGGGCTTGTGGATAATGGTTGTATCCTTAGTTGGATGTTGCACTGTGTTTATTATTATTATTGTTGTAATTGATTTTGTTAAAGTTCAACATCAATACTAAATACACAGAATATACTTTGAGAAAAGTCTCTCTGCTTAGCATAATCTTCGGGAGGCTCCATAGCTTAATGGTTAGGCATCCCGCCTACAGTGCAGATGGTGATTGCAGGGTCACTGGTTCGAATCCCGGGTGCGACTGGTGTTTGTAGTATTTGTCATCTTCCACCTGATAGTGTTAACAGTCTCAATACATAAATGGTCATGTGGTGCCTCCGTGAGTACCTTGGAAATGCTTCCATATGGCTTAGAGTAAATGGGCTTGTGGATAATGGTTGTATCCTTAGTTGGATGTTGCACTGTGTTTATTATTATTATTGTTGTAATTGATTTTGTTAAAGTTCAACATCAATACTAAATACACAGAATATACTTTGAGAAAAGTCTCTCTGCTTAGCATAATCTTCGGGAGGCTCCATAGCTTAATGGTTAGGCATCCCGCCTACAGTGCAGATGGTGATTGCAGGGTCACTGGTTCGAATCCCGGGTGCGACTGGTGTTTGTAGTATTTGTCATCTTCCACCTGATAGTGTTAACAGTCTCAATACATAAATGGTCATGTGGTGCCTCCGTGAGTACCTTGGAAATGCTTCCATATGGCTTAGAGTAAATGGGCTTGTGGATAATGGTTGTATCCTTAGTTCGATGTTGCACTGTGTTTATTATTATTATTGTTGTAATTGATTTTGTTAAAGTTCAACATCAATACTAAATACACAGAATATACTTTGAGAAAAGTCTCTCTGCTTAGCATAATCTTTGGGAGGCTCCATAGCCTAATGGTTAGGTATCCCGCCTACAGTGCAGATGGTGATTGCAGGGTCACTGGTTCGAATCCCAGGTGTGACTGGTGTTTGTAGTATTTGTCATCTTCCACCTGATAGTGTTAACAGTCTCAATACATAAATGGTCATGTGGTGTCTCCGTGAGTACCTTGGAAATGCTTCCATATGGCTTAGAGTAAATGGGCTTGTGGATAATGGTTGTATTCTTAGTTGGATGTTGCACTGTGTTTATTGTTGTAATTGATTTTGTTAAAGTTCAACATCAATACTAAATACACAGAATATACTTTGAGAAAAGTCTCTCTGCTTAGCATAATCTTCGGGAGGCTCCATAGCATAATGGTTAGGCATCCCACCTACAGTGCAGATGGTGATTGCAGGGTCACTGGTTCGAATCCCAGGTGTGACTGGTGTTTGTAGTATTTGTCATCTTCCACCTGATAGTGTTAACAGTCTCAATACATAAATGGTCATGTGGTGCCTCCGTGAGTACCTTGGAAATGCTTCCATATGGCTTAGAGTAAATGGGCTTGTGGATAATGGTTGTATCCTTAGTTGGATGTTGCACTGTGTTTATTATTATTATTGTTGTAATTGATTTTGTTAAAGTTCAACATCAATACTAAATACACAGAATATACTTTGAGAAAAGTCTCTCTGCTTAGCATAGTATTTGGGAGGCTCCATAGCTTAATGGTTAGGCATCCTGCCTACAGTGCAGATGGTGATTGCAGGGTCACTGGTTCAAATCCTGGGTGTGACTGGTGTTTGTAGTATTTGTCATCTTCCACCTGATAGTGTTAATAGTCTCAATACATAAATGGTCATGTGGTGCCTCCGTGAGTACCTTGGAAATGCTTCCATATGGCTTAGAGTAAATGGGCTTGTGGATAATGGTTGTATCCTTAGTTCGATGTTGCACTGTGTTTATTATTATTATTGTTGTAATTGATTTTGTTAAAGTTCAACATCAATACTAAATACACAGAATATACTTTGAGAAAAGTCTCTCTGCTTAGCATAATCTTTGGGAGGCTCCATAGCCTAATGGTTAGGCATCCCGCCTACAGTGCAGATGGTGATTGCAGGGTCACTGGTTCGAATCCTGGGTGCGACTGGTGTTTGTAGTATTTGTCGTCTTCCACCTGATAGTGTTAATAGACTTAATACATAAATGGTCATGTGATGCCTCAGTGAATACCTTGGAAATGCTTCCATATGGCTTAGAGTAAATGGGCTTGTGGGTAATGGTTGAATCCTTAGTTGGATGTTGCACTGTGTTTATTATTATTATTGTTGTAATTGATTTTGTTAAAGTTCAACATCAATACAAAATACACAGAATATACTTTGAGAAAAGTCTCTCTGCTTAGCATAATCTTTGGGAGGCTCCATAGCCTAATGGCTAGGCATCCCGCCAACAGTGCAGACGGTGATTGCAGGGTCACTGGTTCAAATCCCAGGTGCGACTGGTGTTTGTAGTATTTGTCGTCTTCCACCTGATAGTGTTAATATACTCAATACATAAATGGTCATGTGGTGCCTCAGTGAGTACCTTGGAAATGCTTCCATATGGCTTAGAGTAAATGGGCTTGTGGATAATGGTTGTATCCTTAGTTGGATGTTGCACTGTGTTTATTATTATTATTGTTGTAATTGATTTTGTTAAAGTTCAACATTAATACTAAATACACAGAATATACTTTGAGAAAAGTCTCTCTGCTTAGCATAATCCTTGTGAGGCTCCATAGCCTAATGGTTAGGCATCCCGCCTACAGTGCAG
This sequence comes from Pseudophryne corroboree, assembly GCF_028390025.1. Taxonomy (NCBI): domain Eukaryota; kingdom Metazoa; phylum Chordata; class Amphibia; order Anura; family Myobatrachidae; genus Pseudophryne; species Pseudophryne corroboree. The sequence goes on from NC_086453.1 coordinate 69,489,268, forward strand.
ATGGTGATTGCAGGGTCACTGGTTCGAATCCAGGGTGCGACTGGTGTTTGTAGTATTTGTTGTCTTCCACCTGATAGTGTTAATAGACTCAATACATAAATGGTCATGTGGTGCCTCCGTGAGTACCTTGGAAATGCTTCCATATGGCTTAGAGTAAATGGGCTTGTGGATAATGGTTGTATCCTTAGTTGGGTGTTGCACTGTGTTTATTATTATTATTGTTGTAATTGATTTTGTTAAAGTTCAACATCAATACTAAATACACAGAATATACTTTGAGAAAAGTCTCTCTGCTTAGCATAGTATTTGGGAGGCTCCATAGCTTAATGGTTAGGCATCCCGCCTACAGGGCAGATGGTGATTGCAGGGTCACTGGTTCAAATCCTGGGTGTGACTGGTGTTTGTAGTATTTGTCATCTTCCACCTGATAGTGTTAATAGTCTCAATACATAAATGGTCATGTGGTGTCTCCGTGAGTACCTTGGAAATGCTTCCATATGGCTTAGAGTAAATGGGCTTGTGGATAATGGTTGTATCCTTAGTTGGATGTTGCACTGTGTTTATTATTATTATTGTTGTAATTGATTTTGTTAAAGTTCAACATCAATACTAAATACACAGAATATACTTTGAGAAAAGTCTCTCTGCTTAGCATAATCTTCGGAGGCTCCATAGCTTAATGGTTAGGCATCCCGCCTACAGTGCAGATGGTGATTGCAGGGTCACTGGTTCAAATCCCGGGTGCGACTGGTGTTTGTAGTATTTGTCATCTTCCACCTGATAGTGTTAACAGTCTCAATACATAAATGGTCATGTGGTGCCTCCGTGAGTACCTTGGAAATGCTTCCATATGGCTTAGAGTAAATGGGCTTGTGGATAATGGTTGTATCCTTAGTTCGATGTTGCACTGTGTTTATTATTATTATTGTTGTAATTGATTTTGTTAAAGTTCAACATCAATACTAAATACACAGAATATACTTTGAGAAAAGTCTCTCTGCTTAGCATAATCTTTGGGAGGCTCCATAGCCTAATGGTTAGGCATCCCGCCTACAGTGCAGATGGTGATTGCAGGGTCACTGGTTCGAATCCAGGGTGCGACTGGTGTTTGTAGTATTTGTCGTCTTCCACCTGATAGTGTTAATAGACTTAATACATAAATGGTCATGTGGTGCCTCAGTGAGTACCTTGGAAATGCTTCCATATGGCTTAGAGTAAATGGGCTTGTGGATAATGGTTGTATCCTTAGTTGGATGTTGCACTGTGTTTATTATTATTATTGTTGTAATTGATTTTGTTAAAGTTCAACATCAATACAAAATACACAGAATATACTTTGAGAAAAGTCTCTCTGCTTAGCATAATCTTTGGGAGGCTCCATAGCCTAATGGTTAGGCATCCCGCCAACAGTGCAGACGGTGATTGCAGGGTCACTGGTTCAAATCCCAGGTGCGACTGGTGTTTGTAGTATTTGTCGTCTTCCACCTGATAGTGTTAATATACTCAATACATAAATGGTCATGTGGTGCCTCAGTGAGTACCTTGGAAATGCTTCCATATGGCTTAGAGTAAATGGGCTTGTGGATAATGGTTGTATCCTTAGTTGGATGTTGCACTGTGTTTATTATTATTATTGTTGTAATTGATTTTGTTAAAGTTCAACATTAATACTAAATACACAGAATATACTTTGAGAAAAGTCTCTCTGCTTAGCATAATCCTTGTGAGGCTCCATAGCCTAATGGTTAGGCATCCCGCCTACAGTGCAGATGGTGATTGCAGGGTCACTGGTTCGAATCCAGGGTGCGACTGGTGTTTGTAGTATTTGTTGTCTTCCACCTGATAGAGTTAATAGACTCAATACATAAATGGTCATGTGGTGCCTCCGTGAGTACCTTGGAAATGCTTCCATATGGCTTAGAGTAAATGGGCTTGTGGATAATGGTTGTATCCTTAGTTCGATGTTGCACTGTGTTTATTATTATTATTGTTGTAATTGATTTTGTTAAAGTTCAACATCAATACTAAATACACAGAATATACTTTGAGAAAAGTCTCTCTGCTTAGCATAATCTTTGGGAGGCTCCATAGCCTAATGGTTAGGTATCCCGCCTACAGTGCAGATGGTGATTGCAGGGTCACTGGTTCGAATCCCAGGTGTGACTGGTGTTTGTAGTATTTGTCATCTTCCACCTGATAGTGTTAACAGTCTCAATACATAAATGGTCATGTGGTGTCTCCGTGAGTACCTTGGAAATGCTTCCATATGGCTTAGAGTAAATGGGCTTGTGGATAATGGTTGTATTCTTAGTTGGATGTTGCACTGTGTTTATTGTTGTAATTGATTTTGTTAAAGTTCAACATCAATACTAAATACACAGAATATACTTTGAGAAAAGTCTCTCTGCTTAGCATAATCTTCGGGAGGCTCCATAGCATAATGGTTAGGCATCCCACCTACAGTGCAGATGGTGATTGCAGGGTCACTGGTTCGAATCCCAGGTGTGACTGGTGTTTGTAGTATTTGTCATCTTCCACCTGATAGTGTTAACAGTCTCAATACATAAATGGTCATGTGGTGCCTCCGTGAGTACCTTGGAAATGCTTCCATATGGCTTAGAGTAAATGGGCTTGTGGATAATGGTTGTATCCTTAGTTGGATGTTGCACTGTGTTTATTATTATTATTGTTGTAATTGATTTTGTTAAAGTTCAACATCAATACTAAATACACAGAATATACTTTGAGAAAAGTCTCTCTGCTTAGCATAGTATTTGGGAGGCTCCATAGCTTAATGGTTAGGCATCCTGCCTACAGTGCAGATGGTGATTGCAGGGTCACTGGTTCAAATCCTGGGTGTGACTGGTGTTTGTAGTATTTGTCATCTTCCACCTGATAGTGTTAATAGTCTCAATACATAAATGGTCATGTGGTGCCTCCGTGAGTACCTTGGAAATGCTTCCATATGGCTTAGAGTAAATGGGCTTGTGGATAATGGTTGTATCCTTAGTTCGATGTTGCACTGTGTTTATTATTATTATTGTTGTAATTGATTTTGTTAAAGTTCAACATCAATACTAAATACACAGAATATACTTTGAGAAAAGTCTCTCTGCTTAGCATAATCTTTGGGAGGCTCCATAGCCTAATGGTTAGGCATCCCGCCTACAGTGCAGATGGTGATTGCAGGGTCACTGGTTCGAATCCTGGGTGCGACTGGTGTTTGTAGTATTTGTCGTCTTCCACCTGATAGTGTTAATAGACTTAATACATAAATGGTCATGTGATGCCTCAGTGAATACCTTGGAAATGCTTCCATATGGCTTAGAGTAAATGGGCTTGTGGGTAATGGTTGAATCCTTAGTTGGATGTTGCACTGTGTTTATTATTATTATTGTTGTAATTGATTTTGTTAAAGTTCAACATCAATACAAAATACACAGAATATACTTTGAGAAAAGTCTCTCTGCTTAGCATAATCTTTGGGAGGCTCCATAGCCTAATGGTTAGGCATCCCGCCAACAGTGCAGACGGTGATTGCAGGGTCACTGGTTCAAATCCCAGGTGCGACTGGTGTTTGTAGTATTTGTCGTCTTCCACCTGATAGTGTTAATATACTCAATACATAAATGGTCATGTGGTGCCTCAGTGAGTACCTTGGAAATGCTTCCATATGGCTTAGAGTAAATGGGCTTGTGGATAATGGTTGTATCCTTAGTTGGATGTTGCACTGTGTTTATTATTATTATTGTTGTAATTGATTTTGTTAAAGTTCAACATTAATACTAAATACACAGAATATACTTTGAGAAAAGTCTCTCTGCTTAGCATAATCCTTGTGAGGCTCCATAGCCTAATGGTTAGGCATCCCGCCTACAGTGCAGATGGTGATTGCAGGGTCACTGGTTCGAATCCAGGGTGCGACTGGTGTTTGTAGTATTTGTTGTCTTCCACCTGATAGTGTTAATAGACTCAATACATAAATGGTCATGTGGTGCCTCCGTGAGTACCTTGGAAATGCTTCCATATGGCTTAGAGTAAATGGGCTTGTGGATAATGGTTGTATCCTTAGTTGGGTGTTGCACTGTGTTTATTATTATTATTGTTGTAATTGATTTTGTTAAAGTTCAACATCAATACTAAATACACAGAATATACTTTGAGAAAAGTCTCTCTGCTTAGCATAGTATTTGGGAGGCTCCATAGCTTAATGGTTAGGCATCCCGCCTACAGGGCAGATGGTGATTGCAGGGTCACTGGTTCAAATCCTGGGTGTGACTGGTGTTTGTAGTATTTGTCATCTTCCACCTGATAGTGTTAATAGTCTCAATACATAAATGGTCATGTGGTGTCTCCGTGAGTACCTTGGAAATGCTTCCATATGGCTTAGAGTAAATGGGCTTGTGGATAATGGTTGTATCCTTAGTTGGATGTTGCACTGTGTTTATTATTATTATTGTTGTAATTGATTTTGTTAAAGTTCAACATCAATACTAAATACACAGAATATACTTTGAGAAAAGTCTCTCTGCTTAGCATAATCTTCGGAGGCTCCATAGCTTAATGGTTAGGCATCCCGCCTACAGTGCAGATGGTGATTGCAGGGTCACTGGTTCGAATCCCGGGTGCGACTGGTGTTTGTAGTATTTGTCATCTTCCACCTGATAGTGTTAACAGTCTCAATACATAAATGGTCATGTGGTGCCTCCGTGAGTACCTTGGAAATGCTTCCATATGGCTTAGAGTAAATGGGCTTGTGGATAATGGTTGTATCCTTAGTTCGATGTTGCACTGTGTTTATTATTATTATTGTTGTAATTGATTTTGTTAAAGTTCAACATCAATACTAAATACACAGAATATACTTTGAGAAAAGTCTCTCTGCTTAGCATAATCTTTGGGAGGCTCCATAGCCTAATGGTTAGGCATCCCGCCTACAGTGCAGATGGTGATTGCAGGGTCACTGGTTCGAATCCAGGGTGCGACTGGTGTTTGTAGTATTTGTCGTCTTCCACCTGATAGTGTTAATAGACTTAATACATAAATGGTCATGTGGTGCCTCAGTGAGTACCTTGGAAATGCTTCCATATGGCTTAGAGTAAATGGGCTTGTGGATAATGGTTGTATCCTTAGTTGGATGTTGCACTGTGTTTATTATTATTATTGTTGTAATTGATTTTGTTAAAGTTCAACATCAATACAAAATACACAGAATATACTTTGAGAAAAGTCTCTCTGCTTAGCATAATCTTTGGGAGGCTCCATAGCCTAATGGTTAGGCATCCCGCCAACAGTGCAGACGGTGATTGCAGGGTCACTGGTTCAAATCCCAGGTGCGACTGGTGTTTGTAGTATTTGTCGTCTTCCACCTGATAGTGTTAATATACTCAATACATAAATGGTCATGTGGTGCCTCAGTGAGTACCTTGGAAATGCTTCCATATGGCTTAGAGTAAATGGGCTTGTGGATAATGGTTGTATCCTTAGTTGGATGTTGCACTGTGTTTATTATTATTATTGTTGTAATTGATTTTGTTAAAGTTCAACATTAATACTAAATACACAGAATATACTTTGAGAAAAGTCTCTCTGCTTAGCATAATCCTTGTGAGGCTCCATAGCCTAATGGTTAGGCATCCCGCCTACAGTGCAGATGGTGATTGCAGGGTCACTGGTTCGAATCCAGGGTGCGACTGGTGTTTGTAGTATTTGTTGTCTTCCACCTGATAGAGTTAATAGACTCAATACATAAATGGTCATGTGGTGCCTCCGTGAGTACCTTGGAAATGCTTCCATATGGCTTAGAGTAAATGGGCTTGTGGATAATGGTTGTATCCTTAGTTGGGTGTTGCACTGTGTTTATTATTGTTGTAATTGATTTTGTTAAAGTTCAACATCAATACTAAATACACAGAATATACTTTGAGAAAAGTCTCTCTGCTTAGCATAGTATTTGGGAGGCTCCATAGCTTAATGGTTAGGCATCCCGCCTACAGGGCAGATGGTGATTGCAGGGTCACTGGTTCAAATCCTGGGTGTGACTGGTGTTTGTAGTATTTGTCATCTTCCACCTGATAGTGTTAATAGTCTCAATACATAAATGGTCATGTGGTGTCTCCGTGAGTACCTTGGAAATGCTTCCATATGGCTTAGAGTAAATGGGCTTGTGGATAATGGTTGTATCCTTAGTTGGATGTTGCACTGTGTTTATTATTATTATTGTTGTAATTGATTTTGTTAAAGTTCAACATCAATACTAAATACACAGAATATACTTTGAGAAAAGTCTCTCTGCTTAGCATAATCTTCGGGAGGCTCCATAGCTTAATGGTTAGGCATCCCGCCTACAGTGCAGATGGTGATTGCAGGGTCACTGGTTCGAATCCCGGGTGCGACTGGTGTTTGTAGTATTTGTCATCTTCCACCTGATAGTGTTAACAGTCTCAATACATAAATGGTCATGTGGTGCCTCCGTGAGTACCTTGGAAATGCTTCCATATGGCTTAGAGTAAATGGGCTTGTGGATAATGGTTGTATCCTTAGTTCGATGTTGCACTGTGTTTATTATTATTATTGTTGTAATTGATTTTGTTAAAGTTCAACATCAATACTAAATACACAGAATATACTTTGAGAAAAGTCTATCTGCTTAGCATAATCTTTGGGAGGCTCCATAGCCTAATGGTTAGGTATCCCGCCTACAGTGCAGATGGTGATTGCAGGGTCACTGGTTCGAATCCCAGGTGTGACTGGTGTTTGTAGTATTTGTCATCTTCCACCTGATAGTGTTAACAGTCTCAATACATAAATGGTCATGTGGTGTCTCCGTGAGTACCTTGGAAATGCTTCCATATGGCTTAGAGTAAATGGGCTTGTGGATAATGGTTGTATTCTTAGTTGGATGTTGCACTGTGTTTATTGTTGTAATTGATTTTGTTAAAGTTCAACATCAATACTAAATACACAGAATATACTTTGAGAAAAGTCTCTCTGCTTAGCATAATCTTCGGGAGGCTCCATAGCATAATGGTTAGGCATCCCACCTACAGTGCAGATGGTGATTGCAGGGTCACTGGTTCGAATCCCAGGTGTGACTGGTGTTTGTAGTATTTGTCATCTTCCACCTGATAGTGTTAACAGTCTCAATACATAAATGGTCATGTGGTGCCTCCGTGAGTACCTTGGAAATGCTTCCATATGGCTTAGAGTAAATGGGCTTGTGGATAATGGTTGTATCCTTAGTTGGATGTTGCACTGTGTTTATTATTATTATTGTTGTAATTGATTTTGTTAAAGTTCAACATCAATACTAAATACACAGAATATACTTTGAGAAAAGTCTCTCTGCTTAGCATAATCTTTGGGAGGCTCCATAGCATAATGGTTAAACATCCCACCTACAGTGCAGATGGTGATTGTAGGGTCACTGGTTTGAATCCCAGGTGCGACTGGTGATTGTAGTATTTGTCATCTTCCACCTGATAGTGTTAACAGTCTCAATACATAAATGGTCATGTGGTGTCTCCGTGAGTACCTTGGAAATGCTTCCATATGGCTTAGAGTAAATGGGCTTGTGGATAATGGTTGTATCCTTAGTTGGATGTTGCACTGTGTTTATTATTATTATTGTTGTAATTGATTTTGTTAAAGTTCAACATCAATACAAAATACACAGAATATACTTTGAGAAAAGTCTCTCTGCTTAGCATAATCTTTGGGAGGCTCCATAGCCTAATGGTTAGGCATCCCGCCAACAGTGCAGACAGTGATTGCAGGGTCACTGGTTCAAATCCCAGGTGCGACTGGTGTTTGTAGTATTTGTCGTCTTCCACCTGATAGTGTTAATATACTCAATACATAAATGGTCATGTGGTGCCTCAGTGAGTACCTTGGAAATGCTTCCATATGGCTTAGAGTAAATGGGCTTGTGGATAATGGTTGTATCCTTAGTTGGATGTTGCACTGTGTTTATTATTATTGTTGTAATTGATTTTGTTAAAGTTCAACATTAATACTAAATACACAGAATATACTTTGAGAAAAGTCTCTCTGCTTAGCATAATCCTTGTGAGGCTCCATAGCCTAATGGTTAGGCATCCTGCCTACAGTGCAGATGGTGATTGCAGGGTCACTGGTTCGAATCCAGGGTGCGACTGGTGTTTGTAGTATTTGTTGTCTTCCACCTGATAGTGTTAATAGACTCAATACATAAATGGTCATGTGGTGCCTCCGTGAGTACCTTGGAAATGCTTCCATATGGCTTAGAGTAAATGGGCTTGTGGATAATGGTTGTATCCTTAGTTGGGTGTTGCACTGTGTTTATTATTGTTGTAATTGATTTTGTTAAAGTTCAACATCAATACTAAATACACAGAATATACTTTGAGAAAAGTCTCTCTGCTTAGCATAGTATTTGGGAGGCTCCATAGCTTAATGGTTAGGCATCCCGCCTACAGGGCAGATGGTAATTGCAGGGTCACTGGTTCAAATCCTGGGTGTGACTGGTGTTTGTAGTATTTGTCATCTTCCACCTGATAGTGTTAATAGTCTCAATACATAAATGGTCATGTGGTGTCTCCGTGAGTACCTTGGAAATGCTTCCATATGGCTTAGAGTAAATGGGCTTGTGGATAATGGTTGTATCCTTAGTTGGATGTTGCACTGTGTTTATTATTATTATTGTTGTAATTGATTTTGTTAAAGTTCAACATCAATACTAAATACACAGAATATACTTTGAGAAAAGTCTCTCTGCTTAGCATAATCTTCGGGAGGCTCCATAGCTTAATGGTTAGGCATCCCGCCTACAGTGCAGATGGTGATTGCAGGGTCACTGGTTCGAATCCCGGGTGCGACTGGTGTTTGTAGTATTTGTCATCTTCCACCTGATAGTGTTAACAGTCTCAATACATAAATGGTCATGTGGTGCCTCCGTGAGTACCTTGGAAATGCTTCCATATGGCTTAGAGTAAATGGGCTTGTGGATAATGGTTGTATCCTTAGTTCGATGTTGCACTGTGTTTATTATTATTATTGTTGTAATTGATTTTGTTAAAGTTCAACATCAATACTAAATACACAGAATATACTTTGAGAAAAGTCTCTCTGCTTAGCATAATCTTTGGGAGGCTCCATAGCCTAATGGTTAGGTATCCCGCCTACAGTGCAGATGGTGATTGCAGGGTCACTGGTTCGAATCCCAGGTGTGACTGGTGTTTGTAGTATTTGTCATCTTCCACCTGATAGTGTTAACAGTCTCAATACATAAATGGTCATGTGGTGTCTCCGTGAGTACCTTGGAAATGCTTCCATATGGCTTAGAGTAAATGGGCTTGTGGATAATGGTTGTATTCTTAGTTGGATGTTGCACTGTGTTTATTGTTGTAATTGATTTTGTTAAAGTTCAACATCAATACTAAATACACAGAATATACTTTGAGAAAAGTCTCTCTGCTTAGCATAATCTTCGGGAGGCTCCATAGCATAATGGTTAGGCATCCCACCTACAGTGCAGATGGTGATTGCAGGGTCACTGGTTCGAATCCCAGGTGTGACTGGTGTTTGTAGTATTTGTCATCTTCCACCTGATAGTGTTAACAGTCTCAATACATAAATGGTCATGTGGTGCCTCCGTGAGTACCTTGGAAATGCTTCCATATGGCTTAGAGTAAATGGGCTTGTGGATAATGGTTGTATCCTTAGTTGGATGTTGCACTGTGTTTATTATTTTTATTGTTGTAATTGATTTTGTTAAAGTTCAACATCAATACTAAATACACAGAATATACTTTGAGAAAAGTCTCTCTGCTTAGCATAATCTTTGGGAGGCTCCATAGCATAATGGTTAAACATCCCACCTACAGTGCAGATGGTGATTGTAGGGTCACTGGTTTGAATCCCAGGTGCGACTGGTGATTGTAGTATTTGTCATCTTCCACCTGATAGTGTTAACAGTCTCAATACATAAATGGTCATGTGGTGTCTCCGTGAGTACCTTGGAAATGCTTCCATATGGCTTAGAGTAAATGGGCTTGTGGATAATGGTTGTATTCTTAGTTCGATGTTGCACTGTGTTTATTATTATTATTGTTGTAATTGATTTTGTTAAAGTTCAACATCAATACTAAATACACAGAATATACTTTGAGAAAAGTCTCTCTGCTTAGCATAATCTTCGGGAGGCTCCATAGCATAATGGTTAGGCATCCTACCTACAGTGCAGATGGGGATTGCAGGGTCACTGGTTCGAATCCCGGGTGCGACTGGTGTTTGTAGTATTTGTCATCTTCCACCTGATAGTGTTAACAGTCTCAATACATAAATGGTCATGTGGTGCCTCCGTGAGTACCTTGGAAATGCTTCCATATGGCTTAGAGTAAATGGGCTTGTGGATAATGGTTGTATCCTTAGTTGGATGTTGCACTGTGTTTATTATTATTATTGTTGTAATTGATTTTGTTAAAGTTCAACATCAATACTAAATACACAGAATATACTTTGAGAAAAGTCTCTCTGCTTAGCATAATCTTTGGGAGGCTCCATAGCATAATGGTTAGGCATCCCGCCTACAGTGCAGATGGTGATTGCAGGGTTACTGGTTCAAATCCCGGGTGCGACTGGTGTTTGTAGTATTTGTCATCTTCCACCTGATAGTGTTAACAGTCTCAATACATATGTGGTCATGTGGTGCCTCCGTAAGTACCTTGGAAATGCTTCCATATGGCTTAGAGTAAATGGGCTTGTGGATAATGGTTGTATCCTTAGTTGGATGTTGCACTGTGTTTATTATTATTATTGTTGTAATTGATTTTGTTAAAGTTCAACATCAATACTAAATACACAGAATATACTTTGAGAAAAGTCTCTCTGCTTAGCATAATCTTTGGGAGGCTCCATAGCATAATGGTTAGGCATCCCACCTACAGTGCAGATGGTGATTGCAGGGTCACTGGTTCAAATCCCGGGTGCAACTGGTGTTTGTAGTATTTGTCATATTCCACCTGATAGTGTTAACAGTCTCAATACATAAATGGTCATGTGGTGCCTCCGTGAGTACCTTGGAAATGCTTCCATATGGCTTAGAGTAAATGGGCTTGTGGATAATGGTTGTATCCTTAGTTGGATGTTGCACTGTGTTTATTATTATTATTGTTGTAATTTATTTTGTTAAAGTTCAACATCAATACTAAATACACAGAATATACTTTGAGAAAAGTCTCTCTGCTTAGCATAATCTTTGGGAGGCTCCATAGCATAATGGTAAGGCATCCCACCTACAGTGAAGATGGTGATTGTAGGGTCACTGGTTCGAATCCCGGGTGCGACTGGTGTTTGTAGTATTTGTCATCTTCCACCTGATAGTGTTAACAGTCTCAATACATAAATGGTCATGTGGTGTCTCCGTGAGTACCTTGGAAATGCTTCCATATGGCTTAGAGTAAATGGGCTTGTGGATAATGGTTGTATCCTTAGTTGGATGTTGCACTGTGTTTATTATTATTATTGTTGTAATTGATTTTGTTAAAGTTCAACATCAATACTAAATACACAGAATATACTTTGAGAAAAGTCTCTCTGCTTAGCATAATCTTCGGGAGACTCCATAGCCTAATGGTTAGGCATCCCACCTACAGTGCAGATGGTGATTGCAGGGTCACTGGTTCGAATCCCGTGTGCGACTGGTGTTTGTAGTATTTGTTGTCTTCCACCTGATAGTGTTAATAGACTCAATACATAAATGGTCATGTGGTGCCTCAGTGAGTACCTTGGAAATGCTTCCATATGGCTTAGAGTAAATGGGCTTGTGGATAATGGTTGTATCCTTAGTTGGATGTTGCACTGTGTTTATTATTATTATTATTGTTGTAATTGATTTTGTTAAAGTTCAACATCAATACTAAATACACAGAATATACTTTGAGAAAAGTCTCTCTGCTTAGCATAATCTTTGGGAGGCTCCAAAGCATAATGGTTAGGCTTCCCACCTACAGTGCCGATGGTGATTGTAGGGTCACTGGTTCGAATCCCGGGTGCGACTGGTGTTTGTAGTATTTGTCATCTTCCACCTGATAGTGTTAACAGTCTCAATACATAAATGGTCATGTGGTGCCTCTGTAAGTACCTTGGAAATGCTTCCATATGGCTTAGAGTAAATGGGCTTGTGGATAATGGTTGGATGTTGCACTGTGTTTATTATTATTATTGTTGTAATTGATTTTGTTAAAGTTCAACATCAATACTAAATACACAGAATATACTTTGAGAAAAGTCTCTCTGCTTAGCATAATCTTTGTGAGGCTCCATAGCCTAATGGTTAGGCATCCCGCCTACAGTGCAGATGGTGATTGCAGGGTCACTGGTTCGACTCCCGGGTGCGACTCGTGTTAGTAGTATTTGTCGTCTTCCACCTGATAGTGTTAATATACTCAATACATAAATGGTCATGTGGTGCCTCAGTGTGTACCTTGGAAATGCTTCCATATGGCTTAGAGTAAATGGGCTTGTGGATAATGGTTGTATCCTTAGTTGGGTGTTGCACTGTGTTTATTATTATTATTGTTGTAATTGATTTTGTTAAAGTTCAACATCAATACTAAATACACAGAATATACTTTGAGAAAAGTCTCTCTGCTTAGCATAATATTTGGGAGGCTCCATAGCTTAATGGTTAGGCATCCCGCCTACAGTGCAGATGGTGATTGCAGGGTCACTGGTTCAAATCCTGGGTGTGACTGGTGTTTGTAGTATTTGTCATCTTCCACCTGATAGTGTTAATAGTCTCAATACATAAATGGTCATGTGGTGCCTCCGTGAGTACCTTGGAAATGCTTCCATATGGCTTAGAGTAAATGGGCTTGTGGATAATGGTTGTATCCTTAGTTGGATGTTGCACTGTGTTTATTATTATTATTGTTGTAATTGATTTTGTTAAAGTTCAACATCAATACTAAATACACAGAATATACTTTGAGAAAAGTCTCTCTGCTTAGCATAATCTTTGTGAGGCTCCATAGCCTAATGGTTAGGCATCCCACCTACAGTGCAGATGGTGATTGCAGGGTCACTGGTTCAAATCCCGGGTGCGACTGGTGTTTGTAGTATTTGTCGTCTTCCACCTGATAGTGTTAATATACTCAATACATAAATGGTCATGTGGTGCCTCAGTGAGTACCTTGGAAATGCTTCCATATGGCTTAGAGTAAATGGGCTTGTGGATAATGGTTTTATCCTTAGTTGGATGTTGCACTGTGTTTATTATTATTATTATTGTTGTAATTGATTTTGTTAAAGTTCAACATCAATACTAAATACACAGAATATACTTTGAGAAAAGTCTCTCTGCTTAGCATAATCTTTGGGAGGCTCCATAGCATAATGGTTAGGCATCCTGCCTACAGTGCAGATGGTGATTGCAGGGTCACTGGTTCAAATCCCAGGTGCGACTGGTGTTTGTAGTATTTGTCATCTTCCACCTGATAGTGTTAACAGTCTCAATACATAAATGGTCATGTGGTGCCTTTGTAAGTACCTTGGAAATGCTTCCATATGGCTTAGAGTAAATGGGTTTGTGGATAATGGTTGGATGTTGCACTGTGTTTATTATTATTATTGTTGTAATTGATTTTGTTAAAGTTCAACATCAATACTAAATACACAGAATATACTTTGAGAAAAGTCTCTCTGCTTAGCATAATCTTTGGGAGGCTCCATAGCATAATGGTTAGGCATCCCACCTACAGTGCAGGTGGTGATTGCAGGGTCACTGGTTCGAATCCCGGGTGCGACTGGTGTTTGTAGTATTTGTCGTCTTCCACCTGATAGTGTTAATAGTCTCAATACATAAATGGTCATGTGGTGCCTCAGTGAGTACCTTGGAAATGCTTCCATATGGCTTAGAGTAAATGGGCTTGTGGATAATGGTTGCATCCTTAGTTGGATGTTGCACTGTGTTTATTATTATTATTGTTGTAATTGATTTTGTTAAAGTTCAACATCAATACTAAATACACAGAATATACTTTGAGAAAAGTCTCTCTGCTTAGCATAATCTTTGTGAGGCTCCATAGCCTAATGGTTAGGCATCCCGCCTACAGTGCAGATGGTGATTGCAGGGTCACTGGTTCGACTCCCGGGTGCGACTCGTGTTTGTAGTATTTGTCGTCTTCCACCTGATAGTGTTAATATACTCAATACATAAATGGTCATGTGGTGCCTCAGTGAGTACCTTGGAAATGCTTCCATATGGCTTAGAGTAAATGGGCTTGTGGATAATGGTTGTATCCTTAGTTGGATGTTGCACTGTGTTTATTATTATTATTGTTGTAATTGATTTTGTTAAAGTTCAACATCAATACTAAATACACAGAATATACTTTGAGAAAAGTCTCTGCTTAGCATTATCTTTGTGAGGCTCCATAGCCTAATGGTTAGGCATCCCGCCTACAGTGCAGATGGTGATTGCAGGGTCACTGGTTCGACTCCCGGGTGCGACTCGTGTTTGTAGTATTTGTCGTCTTCCACCTGATAGTGTTAATATACTCAATACATAAATGGTCATGTGGTGCCTCAGTGAGTACCTTGGAAATGCTTCCATATGGCTTAGAGTAAATGGGCTTGTGGATAATGGTTGTATCCTTAGTTGGATGTTGCACTGTGTTTATTATTATTATTGTTGTAATTGATTTTGTTAAAGTTCAACATTAATACTAAATACACAGAATATACTTTGAGAAAAGTCTCTCTGCTTAGCATAATCCTTGTAAAGCTCCATAGCCTAATGGTTAGGCATCCCGCCTACAGTGCAGATGGTGATTGCAGGGTCACTGGTTCGAATCCAGGGTGCGACTGGTGTTTGTAGTATTTGTTGTCTTCCACCTGATAGTGTTAATAGACTCAATACATAAATGGTCATGTGGTGCCTCCGTGAGTACCTTGGAAATGCTTCCATATGGCTTAGAGTAAATGGGCTTGTGGATAATGGTTGTATCCTTAGTTGGGTGTTGCACTGTGTTTATTATTATTATTGTTGTAATTGATTTTGTTAAAGTTCAACATCAATACTAAATACACAGAATATACTTTGAGAAAAGTCTCTCTGCTTAGCATAGTATTTGGGAGGCTCCATAGCTTAATGGTTAGGCATCCCGCCTACAGTGCAGATGGTGATTGCAGGGTCACTGGTTCAAATCCTGGGTGTGACTGGTGTTTGTAGTATTTGTCATCTTCCACCTGATAGTGTTAATAGTCTCAATACATAAATGGTCATGTGGTGCCTCCGTGAGTACCTTGGAAATGCTTCCATATGGCTTAGAGTAAATGGGCTTGTGGATAATGGTTGTATCCTTAGTTGGATGTTGCACTGTGTTTATTATTATTATTGTTGTAATTGATTTTGTTAAAGTTCAACATTAATACTAAATACACAGAATATACTTTGAGAAAAGTCTCTCTGCTTAGCATAATCTTTGTGAGGCTCCATAGCCTAATGGTTAGGCATCCCACCTACAGTGCAGATGGTGATTGCAGGGTCACTGGTTCGAATCCCGGGTGCGACTGGTGTTTGTAGTATTTGTCGTCTTCCACCTGATAGTGTTAATATACTCAATACATAAATGGTCATGTGGTGCCTCAGTGAGTACCTTGGAAATGCTTCCATATGGCTTAGAGTAAATGGGCTTGTGGATAATGGTTGTATCCTTAGTTGGATGTTGCACTGTGTTTATTATTATTATTGTTGTAATTGATTTTGTTAAAGTTCAACATCAATACTAAATACACAGAATATACTTTGAGAAAAGTGTCTCTGCTTAGCATAATCTTCGGGAGGCTCCATAGCTTAATGGTTAGGCATCCAGCCTACAGTGCAGATGGTGATTGCAGGGTCACTGGTTCGAATCCCAGGTGCGACTGGTGTTTGTAGTATTTGTCATCTTCCACCTGATAGTGTTAACAGTCTCAATACATAAATGGTCATGTGGTGCCTCCGTGAGTACCTTGGAAATGCTTCCATATGGCTTAGAGTAAATGGGCTTGTGGATAATGGTTGTATCCTTAGTTCGATGTTGCACTGTGTTTATTATTATTATTGTTGTAATTGATTTTGTTAAAGTTCAACATCAATACTAAATACACAGAATATACTTTGAGAAAAGTCTCTCTGCTTAGCATAATCTTTGGGAGGCTCCATAGCCTAATGGTTAGGCATCCCGCCTACAGTGCAGATGGTGATTGCAGGGTCACTGGTTCGAATCCTGGGTGCGACTGGTGTTTGTAGTATTTGTCGTCTTCCACCTGATAGTGTTAATAGACTTAATACATAAATGGTCATGTGGTGCCTCAGTGAGTACCTTGGAAATGCTTCCATATGGCTTAGAGTAAATGGGCTTGTGGATAATGGTTGTATCCTTAGTTGGATGTTGCACTGTGTTTATTATTATTATTGTTGTAATTGATTTTGTTAAAGTTCAACATCAATACAAAATACACAGAATATACTTTGAGAAAAGTCTCTCTGCTTAGCATAATCTTTGGGAGGCTCCATAGCCTAATGGTTAGGCATCCCGCCAACAGTGCAGACGGTGATTGCAGGGTCACTGGTTCAAATCCCAGGTGCGACTGGTGTTTGTAGTATTTGTCGTCTTCCACCTGATAGTGTTAATATACTCAATACATAAATGGTCATGTGGTGCCTCAGTGAGTACCTTGGAAATGCTTCCATATGGCTTAGAGTAAATGGGCTTGTGGATAATGGTTGTATCCTTAGTTGGATGTTGCACTGTGTTTATTATTATTATTGTTGTAATTGATTTTGTTAAAGTTCAACATTAATACTAAATACACAGAATATACTTTGAGAAAAGTCTCTCTGCTTAGCATAATCCTTGTGAGGCTCCATAGCCTAATGGTTAGGCATCCCGCCTACAGTGCAGATGGTGATTGCAGGGTCACTGGTTCAAATCCCAGGTGCGACTGGTGTTTGTAGTATTTGTCGTCTTCCACCTGATAGTGTTAATATACTCAATACATAAATGGTCATGTGGTGCCTCAGTGAGTACCTTGGAAATGCTTCCATATGGCTTAGAGTAAATGGGCTTGTGGATAATGGTTGTATCCTTAGTTGGATGTTGCACTGTGTTTATTATTATTATTGTTGTAATTGATTTTGTTAAAGTTCAACATCAATACTAAATACACAGAATATACTTTGAGAAAAGTCTCTCTGCTTAGCATAGTATTTGGGAGGCTCCATAGCTTAATGGTTAGGCATCCCGCCTACAGGGCAGATGGTGATTGCAGGGTCACTGGTTCAAATCCTGGGTGTGACTGGTGTTTGTAGTATTTGTCATCTTCCACCTGATAGTGTTAATAGTCTCAATACATAAATGGTCATGTGGTGCCTCCGTGAGTACCTTGGAAATGCTTCCATATGGCTTAGAGTAAATGGGCTTGTGGATAATGGTTGTATCCTTAGTTGGATGTTGCACTGTGTTTATTATTATTATTGTTGTATTTGATTTTGTTAAAGTTCAACATCAATACTAAATACACAGAATATACTTTGAGAAAAGTCTCTCTGCTTAGCATAATCTTTGTGAGGCTCCAGAGCCTAATGGTTAGGCATCCCACCTACAGTGCAGATGGTGATTGCAGGGTCACTGGTTCGAATCCCGGGTGCGACTGGTGTTTGTAGTATTTGTCGTCTTCCACCTGATAGTGTTAATATACTCAATACATAAATGGTCATGTGGTGCCTCAGTGAGTACCTTGGAAATGCTTCCATATGGCTTAGAGTAAATGGGCTTGTGGATAATGGTTGTATCCTTAGTTGGATGTTGCACTGTGTTTATTATTGTTGTAATTGATTTTGTTAAAGTTCAACATCAATACTAAATACACAGAATATACTTTGAGAAAAGTGTCTCTGCTTAGCATAATCTTTGGGAGGCTCCATAGCTTAATGGTTAGGCATCCCGCCTACAGTGCAGATGGTGATTGCAGGGTCACTGGTTCGAATCCCAGGTGCGACTGGTGTTTGTAGTATTTGTCATCTTCCACCTGATAGTGTTAACAGTCTCAATACATAAATGGTCATGTGGTGCCTCCGTGAGTACCTTGGAAATGCTTCCATATGGCTTAGAGTAAATGGGCTTGTGGATAATGGTTGTATCCTTAGTTCGATGTTGCACTGTGTTTATTATTATTATTGTTGTAATTGATTTTGTTAAAGTTCAACATCAATACTAAATACACAGAATATACTTTGAGAAAAGTCTCTCTGCTTAGCATAAGCTTTGGGAGGCTCCATAGCCTAATGGTTAGGCATACCGCCTACAGTGCAGATGGTGATTGCAGGGTCACTGGTTCGAATCCTGGGTGCGACTGGTGTTTGTAGTATTTGTCGTCTTCCACCTGATAGTGTTAATAGACTTAATACATAAATGGTCATGTGGTGCCTCAGTGAGTACCTTGGAAATGCTTCCATATGGCTTAGAGTAAATGGGCTTGTGGATAATGGTTGTATCCTTAGTTGGATGTTGCACTGTGTTTATTATTATTGTTGTAATTGATTTTGTTAAAGTTCAACATCAATACAAAATACACAGAATATACTTTGAGAAAAGTCTCTCTGCTTAGCATAATCTTTGGGAGGCTCCATAGCCTAATGGTTAGGCATCCCGCCTACAGTGCAGATGATGATTACAGGGTCACTGGTTCGAATCCCAGGTGCGACTGGTGTTTGTAGTATTTGTCATCTTCCACCTGATAGTGTTAATAGTTTCAATACATAAATGGTCATGTGGTGCCTCCGTGAGTACCTTGGAAATGCTTCCATATGGCTTAGAGTAAATGGGCTTGTGGATAATGGTTGTATCCTTAGTTGGATGTTGCACTGTGTTTATTATTATTATTGTTGTAATTGATTTTGTTAAAGTTCAACATTAATACTAAATACACAGAATATACTTTGAGAAAAGTCTCTCTGCTTAGCATAATCTTTGTGAGGCTCCATAGCCTAATGGTTAGGCATCCCACCTACAGTGCAGATGGTGATTGCAGGGTCACTGGTTCGAATCCCAGGTGCGACTGGTGTTTGTAGTATTTGTCGTCTTCCACCTGATAGTGTTAATATACTCAATACATAAATGGTCATGTGGTGCCTCAGTGAGTACCTTGGAAATGCTTCCATATGGCTTAGAGTAAATAGGCTTGTGGATAATGGTTGTATCCTTAGTTGGATGTTGCACTGTGTTTATTATTATTATTGTTGTAATTGATTTTGTTAAAGTTCAACATCAATACTAAATACACAGAATATACTTTGAGAAAAGTGTCTCTGCTTAGCATAATCTTCGGGAGGCTCCATAGCTTAATGGTTAGGCATCCAGCCTACAGTGCAGATGGTGATTGCAGGGTCACTGGTTCGAATCCCAGGTGCGACTGGTGTTTGTAGTATTTGTCATCTTCCACCTGATAGTGTTAACAGTCTCAATACATAAATGGTCATGTGGTGCCTCCGTGAGTACCTTGGAAATGCTTCCATATGGCTTAGAGTAAATGGGCTTGTGGATAATGGTTGTATCCTTAGTTCGATGTTGCACTGTGTTTATTATTATTATTGTTGTAATTGATTTTGTTAAAGTTCAACATCAATACTAAATACACAGAATATACTTTGAGAAAAGTCTCTCTGCTTAGCATAATCTTTGGGAGGCTCCATAGCCTAATGGTTAGGCATCCCGCCTACAGTGCAGATGGTGATTGCAGGGTCACTGGTTCGAATCCTGGGTGCGACTGGTGTTTGTAGTATTTGTCGTCTTCCACCTGATAGTGTTAATAGACTTAATACATAAATGGTCATGTGGTGCCTCAGTGAGTACCTTGGAAATGCTTCCATATGGCTTAGAGTAAATGGGCTTGTGGATAATGGTTGTATCCTTAGTTGGGTGTTGCACTGTGTTTATTATTATTATTGTTGTAATTGATTTTGTTAAAGTTCAACATCAATACTAAATACACAGAATATACTTTGAGAAAAGTCTCTCTGCTTAGCATAGTATTTGGGAGGCTCCATAGCTTAATGGTTAGGCATCCCGCCTACAGGGCAGATGGTGATTGCAGGGTCACTGGTTCAAATTCTGGGTGTGACTGGTGTTTGTAGTATTTGTCATCTTCCACCTGATAGTGTTAATAGTCTCAATACATAAATGGTCATGTGGTGCCTCCGTGAGTACCTTGGAAATGCTTCCATATGGCTTAGAGTAAATGGGCTTGTGGATAATGGTTGTATCCTTAGTTGGATGTTGCACTGTGTTTATTATTATTATTGTTGTAATTGATTTTGTTAAAGTTCAACATCAATACTAAATACACAGAATATACTTTGAGAAAAGTCTCTCTGCTTAGCATAATCTTTGTGAGGCTCCAGAGCCTAATGGTTAGGCATCCCACCTACAGTGCAGATGGTGATTGCAGGGTCACTGGTTCGAATCCCGGGTGCGACTGGTGTTTGTAGTATTTGTCGTCTTCCACCTGATAGTGTTAATATACTCAATACATAAATGGTCATGTGGTGCCTCAGTGAGTACCTTGGAAATGCTTCCATATGGCTTAGAGTAAATGGGCTTGTGGATAATGGTTGTATCCTTAGTTGGATGTTGCACTGTGTTTATTATTGTTGTAATTGATTTTGTTAAAGTTCAACATCAATACTAAATACACAGAATATACTTTGAGAAAAGTGTCTCTGCTTAGCATAATCTTTGGGAGGCTCCATAGCTTAATGGTTAGGCATCCCGCCTACAGTGCAGATGGTGATTGCAGGGTCACTGGTTCGAATCCCAGGTGCGACTGGTGTTTGTAGTATTTGTCATCTTCCACCTGATAGTGTTAACAGTCTCAATACATAAATGGTCATGTGGTGCCTCCGTGAGTACCTTGGAAATGCTTCCATATGGCTTAGAGTAAATGGGCTTGTGGATAATGGTTGTATCCTTAGTTCGATGTTGCACTGTGTTTATTATTATTATTGTTGTAATTGATTTTGTTAAAGTTCAACATCAATACTAAATACACAGAATATACTTTGAGAAAAGTCTCTCTGCTTAGCATAAGCTTTGGGAGGCTCCATAGCCTAATGGTTAGGCATACCGCCTACAGTGCAGATGGTGATTGCAGGGTCACTGGTTCGAATCCTGGGTGCGACTGGTGTTTGTAGTATTTGTCGTCTTCCACCTGATAGTGTTAATAGACTTAATACATAAATGGTCATGTGGTGCCTCAGTGAGTACCTTGGAAATGCTTCCATATGGCTTAGAGTAAATGGGCTTGTGGATAATGGTTGTATCCTTAGTTGGATGTTGCACTGTGTTTATTATTATTATTATTATTGTTGTAATTGATTTTGTTAAAGTTCAACATCAATACAAAATACACAGAATATACTTTGAGAAAAGTCTCTCTGCTTAGCATAATCTTTGGGAGGCTCCATAGCCTAATGGTTAGGCATCCCGCCTACAGTGCAGATGATGATTACAGGGTCACTGGTTCGAATCCCAGGTGCGACTGGTGTTTGTAGTATTTGTCATCTTCCACCTGATAGTGTTAACAGTCTCAATACATAAATGGTCATGTGGTTCCTCCGTGAGTACCTTGGAAATGCTTCCATATGGCTTAGAGTAAATGGGCTTTTGGATAATGGTTGTTTCCTTAGTTGGATGTTGCACTGTGTTTATTATTATTATTGTTGTAATTGATTTTGTTAAAGTTCAACATCAATACTAAATACACAGAATATACTTTGAGAAAAGTCTCTCTGCTTAGCATAATCTTTGTGAGGCTCCATAGCCTAATGGTTAGGCATCCCGCCTACAGTGCAGACGGTGATTGCAGGGTCACTGGTTCAAATCCCAGGTGCGACTGGTGTTTGTAGTATTTGTCATCTTCCACCTGATAGTGTTAATATACTCAATACATAAATGGTCATGTGGTGCCTCAGTGAGTACCTTGGAAATGCTTCCATATGGCTTAGAGTAAATGGGCTTGTGGATAATGGTTGTATCCTTAGTTGGATGTTGCACTGTGTTTATTATTATTATTGTTGTAATTGATTTTGTTAAAGTTCAACATTAATACTAAATACACAGAATATACTTTGAGAAAAGTCTCTCTGCTTAGCATAATCCTTGTGAGGCTCCATAGCCTAATGTTTAGGCATCCCGCCTACAGTGCAGATGGTGATTGCAGGGTCACTGGTTCGAATCCAGGGTGCGACTGGTGTTTGTAGTATTTGTTGTCTTTCACCTGATAGTGTTAATAGACTCAATACATAAATGGTCATGTGGTGCCTCCGTGAGTACCTTGGAAATGCTTCCATATGGCTTAGAGTAAATGGGCTTGTGGATAATGGTTGTATCCTCAGTTGGGTGTTGCACTGTGTTTATTGTTGTAATTGATTTTGTTAAAGTTCAACATCAATACTAAATACACAGAATATACTTTGAGAAAAGTCTCTCTGCTTAGCATAATATTTGGGAGGCTCCATAGCTTAATGGTTAGGCATCCCGCCTACAGTGCAGATGGTGATTGCAGGGTCACTGGTTCAAATCCTGGGTGTGACTGGTGTTTGTAGTATTTGTCATCTTCCACCTGATAGTGTTAATAGTCTCAATACATAAATGGTCATGTGGTGCCTCCGTGAGTACCTTGGAAATGCTTCCATATGGCTTAGAGTAAATGGGCTTGTGGATAATGGTTGTATCCTTAGTTGGATGTTGCACTGTGTTTATTATTATTATTGTTGTGATTGATTTTGTTAAAGTTCAACATCAATACTAAATACACAGAATATACTTTGAGAGAAGTCTCTCTGCTTAGCATAATCTTTGTGAGGCTCCATAGCCTAATGGTTAGGCATCCCACCTACAGTGCAGATGGTGATTGCAGGGTCACTGGTTCGAATCCCGGGTGCGACTGGTGTTTGTAGTATTTGTCATCTTCCACCTGATAGTGTTAATATACTCAATACATAAATGGTCATGTGGTGCCTCAGTGAGTACCTTGGAAATGCTTCCATATGGCTTAGAGTAAATGGGCTTGTGGATAATGGTTGTATCCTTAGTTGGATGTTGCACTGTGTTTATTATTATTATTGTTGTAATTGATTTTGTTAAAGTTCAACATCAATACTAAATACACAGAATATACTTTGAGAAAAGTCTCTCTGCTTAGCATAATCTTCGGGAGGCTCCATAGCTTAATGGTTAGGCATCCCGCCTACAGTGCAGATGGTGGTTGCAGGGTCACTGGTTCGGATCTCAGGTGCGACTGGTGTTTGTAGTATTTGTCATCTTCCACCTGATAGTGTTAACAGTCTCAATACATAAATGGTCATGTGGTGCCTCCGTGAGTACCTTGGAAATGCTTCCATATGGCTTAGAGTAAATGGGCTTGTGGATAATGGTTGTATCCTTAGTTCGATGTTGCACTGTGTTTATTATTATTATTGTTGTAATTGATTTTGTTAAAGTTCAACATCAATACTAAATACACAGAATATACTTTGAGAAAAGTCTCTCTGCTTAGCATAATCTTTGGGAGGCTCCATAGCCTAATGGTTAGGCATCCCGCCTACAGTGCAGATGGTGATTGCAGGGTCACTGGTTCGAATCCTGGGTGCGACTGGTGTTTGTAGTATTTGTCATCTTCCACCTGATAGTGTTAATAGACTTAATACATAAATGGTCATGTGGTGCCTCAGTGAGTACCTTGGAAATGCTTCCATATGGCTTAGAGTAAATGGGCTTGTGGATAATGGTTGTATCCTTAGTTGGATGTTGCACTGTGTTTATTATTATTATTGTTGTAATTGATTTTGTTAAAGTTCAACATCAATACAAAATACACAGAATATACTTTGAGAAAAGTCTCTCTGCTTAGCATAATCTTTGGGAGGCTCCATAGCCTAATGGTTAGGCATCCCGCCTACAGTGCAGATGATGATTACAGGGTCACTGGTTCGAATCCCAGGTGCAACTGGTGTTTGTAGTATTTGTCGTCTTCCACCTGATAGTGTTAATATACTCAATACATAAATGGTCATGTGGTGCCTCCGGGAGTACCTTGGAAATGCTTCCATATGGCTTAGAGTAAATGGGCTTGTGGATAATGGTTGTATCCTTAGTTGGATGTTGCACTGTGTTTATTATTATTATTGTTGTAATTGATTTTGTTAAAGTTCAACATTAATACTAAATACACAGAATATACTTTGAGAAAAGTCTCTCTGCTTAGCATAATCTTTTTGAGGCTCCATAGCCTAATGGTTAGGCATCCCGCCTACAGTGCAGATGGTGATTGCAGGGTCACTGGTTCGAATCCAGGGTGCGACTGGTGTTTGTAGTATTTGTTGTCTTCCACCTGATAGTGTTAATAGACTCAATACATAAATGGTCATGTGGTGCCTCCGTGAGTACCTTGGAAATGCTTCCATATGGCTTAGAGTAAATGGGCTTGTGGATAATGGTTGTATCCTTAGTTGGATGTTGCACTGTGTTTATTATTATTATTGTTGTAATTGATTTTGTTAAAGTTCAACATCAATACTAAATACACAGAATATACTTTGAGAAAAGTCTCTCTGCTTAGCATAATCTTCGGGAGGCTCCATAGCTTAATGGTTAGGCATCCCGCCTACAGTGCAGATGGTGATTGCAGGGTCACTGGTTCGGATCCCGGGTGCGACTGGTGTTTGTAGTATTTGTCATCTTCCACCTGATAGTGTTAACAGTCTCAATACATAAATGGTCATGTGGTGCCTCCGTGATTACCTTGGAAATGCTTCCATATGGCTTAGAGTAAATGGGCTTGTGGATAATGGTTGTATCCTTAGTTCGATATTGCACTGTGTTTATTATTATTATTGTTGTAATTGATTTTGTTAAAGTTCAACATCAATACTAAATACACAGAATATACTTTGAGAAAAGTCTCTCTGCTTAGCATAATCTTTGGGAGGCTCAATAGCCTAATGGTTAGGCATCCCGCCTACAGTGCAGATGGTGATTGCAGGGTCACTGGTTCGAATCCTGGGTGCGACTGGTGTTTGTAGTATTTGTCGTCTTCCACCTGATAGTGTTAATAGACTTAATACATAAATGGTCATGTGGTGCCTCAGTGAGTACCTTGGAAATGCTTCCATATGGCTTAGAGTAAATGGGCTTGTGGATAATGGTTGTATCCTTAGTTGGATGTTGCACTGTGTTTATTATTATTATTGTTGTAATTGATTTTGTTAAAGTTCAACATCAATACAAAATACACAGAATATACTTTGAGAAAAGTCTCTCTGCTTAGCATAATCTTTGGGAGGCTCCATAGCCTAATGGTTAGGCATCCCGCCTACAGTGCAGATGATGATTACAGGGTCACTGGTTCGAATCCCAGGTGCAACTGGTGTTTGTAGTATTTGTCATCTTCCACCTGATAGTGTTAACAGTCTCAATACATAAATGGTCATGTGGTGCCTCCGGGAGTACCTTGGAAATGCTTCCATATGGCTTAGAGTAAATGGGCTTGTGGATAATGGTTGTATCCTTAGTTGGATGTTGCACTGTGTTTATTATTATTATTGTTGTAATTGATTTTGTTAAAGTTCAACATTAATACTAAATACACAGAATATACTTTGAGAAAAGTCTCTCTGCTTAGCATAATCTTTTTGAGGCTCCATAGCCTAATGGTTAGGCATCCCGCCTACAGTGCAGACAGTGATTGCAGGGTCACTGGTTCAAATCCCAGGTGTGACTGGTGTTTGTAGTATTTGTCGTCTTCCACCTGATAGTGTTAATATACTCAATACATAAATGGTCATGTGGTGCCTCAGTGAGTACCTTGGAAATGCTTCCATATGGCTTAGAGTAAATGGGCTTGTGGATAATGGTTGTATCCTTAGTTGGATGTTGCACTGTGTTTATTATTATTATTGTTGTAATTGATTTTGTTAAAGTTCAACATTAATACTAAATACACAGAATATACTTTGAGAAAAGTCTCTCTGCTTAGCATAATCCTTGTGAGGCTCCATAGCCTAATGGTTAGGCATCCCGCCTACAGTGCAGATGGTGATTGCAGGGTCACTGGTTCGAATCCAGGGTGCGACTGGTGTTTGTAGTATTTGTTGTCTTCCACCTGATAGTGTTAATAGACTCAATACATAAATGGTCATGTGGTGCCTCCGTGAGTACCTTGGAAATGCTTCCATATGGCTTAGAGTAAATGGGCTTGTGGATAATGGTTGTATCCTCAGTTGGGTGTTGCACTGTGTTTATTATTGTTGTAATTGATTTTGTTAAAGTTCAACATCAATACTAAATACACAGAATATACTTTGAGAAAAGTCTCTCTGCTTAGCATAATATTTGGGAGGCTCCATAGCTTAATGGTTAGGCATCCCGCCTACAGTGCAGATGGTGATTGCAGGGTCACTGGTTCAAATCCTGGGTGTGACTGGTGTTTGTAGTATTTGTCATCTTCCACCTGATAGTGTTAATAGTCTCAATACATAAATGGTCATGTGGTGCCTCCGTGAGTACCTTGGAAATGCTTCCATATGGCTTAGAGTAAATGGGCTTGTGGATAATGGTTGTATCCTTAGTTGGATGTTGCACTGTGTTTATTATTATTATTGTTGTGATTGATTTTGTTAAAGTTCAACATCAATACTAAATACACAGAATATACTTTGAGAGAAGTCTCTCTGCTTAGCATAATCTTTGTGAGGCTCCATAGCCTAATGGTTAGGCATCCCACCTACAGTGCAGATGGTGATTGCAGGGTCACTGGTTCGAATCCCGGGTGCGACTGGTGTTTGTAGTATTTGTCGTCTTCCACCTGATAGTGTTAATATACTCAATACATAAATGGTCATGTGGTGCCTCAGTGAGTACCTTGGAAATGCTTCCATATGGCTTAGAGTAAATGGGCTTGTGGATAATGGTTGTATCCTTAGTTGGATGTTGCACTGTGTTTATTATTATTATTGTTGTAATTGATTTTGTTAAAGTTCAACATCAATACTAAATACACAGAATATACTTTGAGAAAAGTCTCTCTGCTTAGCATAATCTTCGGGAGGCTCCATAGCTTAATGGTTAGGCATCCCGCCTCCAGTGCAGATGGTGATTGCAGGGTCACTGGTTCGGATCCCGGGTGCGACTGGTGTTTGTAGTATTTGTCATCTTCCACCTGATAGTGTTAACAGTCTCAATACATAAATGGTCATGTGGTGCCTCCGTGAGTACCTTGGAAATGCTTCCATATGGCTTAGAGTAAATGGGCTTGTGGATAATGGTTGTATCCTTAGTTCGATGTTGCACTGTGTTTATTATTATTATTGTTGTAATTGATTTTGTTAAAGTTCAACATCAATACTAAATACACAGAATATACTTTGAGAAAAGTCTCTCTGCTTAGCATAATCTTTGGGAGGCTCAATAGCCTAATGGTTAGGCATCCCGCCTACAGTGCAGATGGTGATTGCAGGGTCACTGGTTCGAATCCTGGGTGCGACTGGTGTTTGTAGTATTTGTCGTCTTCCACCTGATAGTGTTAATAGACTTAATACATAAATGGTCATGTGGTGCCTCAGTGAGTACCTTGGAAATGCTTCCATATGGCTTAGAGTAAATGGGCTTGTGGATAATGGTTGTATCCTTAGTTGGATGTTGCACTGTGTTTATTATTATTATTGTTGTAATTGATTTTGTTAAAGTTCAACATCAATACAAAATACACAGAATATACTTTGAGAAAAGTCTCTCTGCTTAGCATAATCTTTGGGAGGCTCCATAGCCTAATGGTTAGGCATCCCGCCTACAGTGCAGATGATGATTACAGGGTCACTGGTTCGAATCCCAGGTGCAACTGGTGTTTGTAGTATTTGTCATCTTCCACCTGATAGTGTTAACAGTCTCAATACATAAATGGTCATGTGGTGCCTCCGGGAGTACCTTGGAAATGCTTCCATATGGCTTAGAGTAAATGGGCTTGTGGATAATGGTTGTATCCTTAGTTGGATGTTGCACTGTGTTTATTATTATTATTATTGTTGTAATTGATTTTGTTAAAGTTCAACATCAATACTAAATACACAGAATATACTTTGAGAAAAGTCTCTCTGCTTAGCATAATCTTTGTGAGGCTCCATAGCCTAATGGTTAGGCATCCCGCCTACAGTGCAGACAGTGATTGCAGGGTCACTGGTTCAAATCCCAGGTGTGACTGGTGTTTGTAGTATTTGTCGTCTTCCACCTGATAGTGTTAATATACTCAATACATAAATGGTCATGTGGTGCCTCAGTGAGTACCTTGGAAATGCTTCCATATGGCTTAGAGTAAATGGGCTTGTGGATAATGGTTGTATCCTTAGTTGGATGTTGCACTGTGTTTATTATTATTATTGTTGTAATTGATTTTGTTAAAGTTCAACATTAATACTAAATACACAGAATATACTTTGAGAAAAGTTTCTCTGCTTAGCATAATCCTTGTGAGGCTCCATAGCCTAATGGTTAGGCATCTCGCCTACAGTGCAGATGGTGATTGCAGGGTCACTGGTTCGAATCCAGGGTGCGACTGGTGTTTGTAGTATTTGTTGTCTTCCACCTGATAGTGTTAATAGACTCAATACATAAATGGTCATGTGGTGCCTCCGTAAGTACCTTGGAAATGCTTCCATATGGCTTAGAGTAAATGGGCTTGTGGATAATGGTTGTATCCTTAGTTGGGTGTTGCACTGTGTTTATTATTATTATTATTGTTGTAATTGATTTTGTTAAAGTTCAACATCAATACTAAATACACAGAATATACTTTGAGAAAAGTCTCTCTGCTTAGCATAGTATTTGGGAGGCTCCATAGCTTAATGGTTAGGCATCCCGCCTACAGTGCAGATGGTGATTGCAGGGTCACTGGTTCAAATCCTGGGTGTGACTGGTGTTTGTAGTATTTGTCATCTTCCACCTGATAGTGTTAATAGTCTCAATACATAAATGGTCATGTGGTGCCTCCGTGAGTACCTTGGAAATGCTTCCATATGGCTTAGAGTAAATGGGCTTGTGGATAATGGTTGTATCCTTAGTTGGATGTTGCACTGTGTTTATTATTATTATTGTTGTAATTGATTTTGTTAAAGTTCAACATCAATACTAAATACACAGAATATACTTTGAGAAAAGTCTCTCTGCTTAGCATAATCTTTGTGAGGCTCCATAGCCTAATGGTTAGGCATCCCACCTACAGTGCAGATGGTGATTGCAGGGTCACTGGTTCGAATCCCGGGTGCGACTGGTGTTTGTAGTATTTGTCGTCTTCCACCTGATAGTGTTAATATACTCAATACATAAATGGTCTTGTGGTGCCTCAGTGAGTACCTTGGAAATGCTTCCATATGGCTTAGAGTAAATGGGCTTGTGGATAATGGTTGTATCCTTAGTTGGATGTTGCACTGTGTTTATTATTATTATTGTTGTAATTGATTTTGTTAAAGTTCAACATCAATACTAAATACACAGAATATACTTTGAGAAAAGTGTCTCTGCTTAGCATAATCTTCGGGAGGCTCCATAGCTTAATGGTTAGGCATCCCGCCTACAGTGCAGGTGGTGATTGCAGGGTCACTGGTTCGAATTCCAGGTGCGACTGGTGTTTGTAGTATTTGTCATCTTCCACCTGATAGTGTTAACAGTCTCAATACATAAATGGTCATGTGGTGCCTCCGTGAGTA
The DNA here is from genome assembly GCF_028390025.1 of Pseudophryne corroboree. Taxonomy (NCBI): domain Eukaryota; kingdom Metazoa; phylum Chordata; class Amphibia; order Anura; family Myobatrachidae; genus Pseudophryne; species Pseudophryne corroboree. Next base: position 69,519,047 of record NC_086453.1, read on the forward strand.
CCTTGGAAATGCTTCCATATGGCTTAGAGTAAATGGGCTTGTGGATAATGGTTGTATCCTTAGTTCGATGTTGCACTGTGTTTATTATTATTATTGTTGTAATTGATTTTGTTAAAGTTCAACATCAATACTAAATACACAGAATATACTTTGAGAAAAGTCTCTCTGCTTAGCATAATCTTTGGGAGGCTCCATAGCCTAATGGTTAGGCATCCTGCCTACAGTGCAGATGGTGATTGCAGGGTCACTGGTTCGAATCCTGGGTGCGACTGGTGTTTGTAGTATTTGTCGTCTTCCACCTGATAGTGTTAATAGACTTAATACATAAATGGTCATGTGGTGCCTCAGTGAGTACCTTGGAAATGCTTCCATATGGCTTAGAGTAAATGGGCTTGTGGATAATGGTTGTATCCTTAGTTGGATGTTGCACTGTGTTTATTATTATTATTGTTGTAATTGATTTTGTTAAAGTTCAACATCAATACAAAATACACAGAATATACTTTGAGAAAAGTCTCTCTGCTTAGCATAATCTTTGGGAGGCTCCATAGCCTAATGGTTAGGCATCCCGCCTACAGTGCAGATGATGATTACAGGGTCACTGGTTCGAATCCCAGGTGCGACTGGTGTTTGTAGTATTTGTCATCTTCCACCTGATAGTGTTAACAGTCTCAATACATAAATGGTCATGTGGTGCCTCCGTGAGTACCTTGGAAATGCTTCCATATGGCTTAGAGTAAATGGGCTTGTGGATAATGGTTGTTTCCTTAGTTGGATGTTGCACTGTGTTTATTATTATTATTGTTGTAATTGATTTTGTTAAAGTTCAACATCAATACTAAATACACAGAATATACTTTGAGAAAAGTCTCTCTGCTTAGCATAATCTCTGTGAGGCTCCATAGCCTAATGGTTAGGCATCCCGCCTACAGTGCAGACGGTGATTGCAGGGTCACTGGTTCAAATCCCAGGTGCGACTGGTGTTTGTAGTATTTGTCATCTTCCACCTGATAGTGTTAATATACTCAATACATAAATGGTCATGTGGTGCCTCAGTGAGTACCTTGGAAATGCTTCCATATGGCTTAGAGTAAATGGGCTTGTGGATAATGGTTGTATCCTCAGTTGGGTGTTGCACTGTGTTTATTATTATTATTGTTGTAATTGATTTTGTTAAAGTTCAACATCAATACTAAATACACAGAATATACTTTGAGAAAAGTCTCTCTGCTTAGCATAATATTTGGGAGGCTCCATAGCTTAATGGTTAGGCATCCCGCCTACAGTGCAGATGGTGATTGCAGGGTCACTGGTTCAAATCCTGGGTGTGACTGGTGTTTGTAGTATTTGTCATCTTCCACCTGATAGTGTTAATAGTCTCAATACATAAATGGTCATGTGGTGCCTCCGTGAGTACCTTGGAAATGCTTCCATATGGCTTAGAGTAAATGGGCTTGTGGATAATGGTTGTATCCTTAGTTGGATGTTGCACTGTGTTTATTATTATTATTGTTGTAATTGATTTTGTTAAAGTTCAACATCAATACTAAATACACAGAATATACTTTGAGAGAAGTCTCTCTGCTTAGCATAATCTTTGTGAGGCTCCATAGCCTAATGGTTAGGCATCCCACCTACAGTGCAAATGGTGATTGCAGGGTCACTGGTTCGAATCCCGGGTGCGACTGGTGTTTGTAGTATTTGTCGTCTTCCACCTGATAGTGTTAATATACTCAATACATAAATGGTCATGTGGTGCCTCAGTGAGTACCTTGGAAATGCTTCCATATGGCTTAGAGTAAATGGGCTTGTGGATAATGGTTGTATCCTTAGTTGGATGTTGCACTGTGTTTATTATTATTATTGTTGTAATTGATTTTGTTAAAGTTCAACATCAATACTAAATACACAGAATATACTTTGAGAAAAGTCTCTCTGCTTAGCATAATCTTCGGGAGGCTCCATAGCTTAATGGTTAGGCATCCCGCCTACAGTGCAGATGGTGATTGCAGGGTCACTGGTTCGAATCCCGGGTGCGACTGGTGTTTGTAGTATTTGTCATCTTCCACCTGATAGTGTTAACAGTCTCAATACATAAATGGTCATGTGGTGCCTCCGTGAGTACCTTGGAAATGCTTCCATATGGCTTAGAGTAAATGGGCTTGTGGATAATGGTTGTATCCTTAGTTCGATGTTGCACTGTGTTTATTATTATTATTGTTGTAATTGATTTTGTTAAAGTTCAACATCAATACTAAATACACAGAATATACTTTGAGAAAAGTCTCTCTGCTTAGCATAATCTTTGGGAGGCTCCATAGCCTAATGGTTAGGCATCCCGCCTACAGTGCAGATCGTGATTGCAGGGTCACTGGTTCGAATCCTGGGTGCGACTGGTGTTTGTAGTATTTGTCGTCTTCCACCTGATAGTGTTAATAGACTTAATACATAAATGGTCATGTGGTGCCTCAGTGAGTACCTTGGAAATGCTTCCATATGGCTTAGAGTAAATGGGCTTGTGGATAATGGTTGGATGTTGCACTGTGTTTATTATTATTATTGTTGTAATTGATTTTGTTAAAGTTCAACATCAATACAAAATACACAGAATATACTTTGAGAAAAGTCTCTCTGCTTAGCATAATCTTTGGGAGGCTCCATAGCCTAATGGTTAGGCATCCCGCCTACAGTGCAGATGATGATTACAGGGTCACTGGTTCGAATCCCAGGTGCGACTGGTGTTTGTAGTATTTGTCATCTTCCACCTGATAGTGTTAACAGTCTCAATACATAAATGGTCATGTGGTGCCCCCGGGAGTACCTTGGAAATGCTTCCATATGGCTTAGAGTAAATGGGCTTGTGGATAATGGTTGTTTCCTTAGTTGGATGTTGCACTGTGTTTATTATTATTATTATTGTTGTAATTGATTTTGTTAAAGTTCAACATCAATACTAAATACACAGAATATACTTTGAGAAAAGTCTCTCTGTTTAGTATAATCTTTGGGAGGCTCCATAGCCTAATGGTTAGGCATCCCGCCTACAGTGCAGATGGTGATTGCAGGGTCACTGGTTCGAATCCTGGGTGCAACTGGTGTTTGTAGTATTTGTCGTCTTCCACCTGATAGTGTTAATAGACTTAATACATAAATGGTCATGTGGTGCCTCAGTGAGTACCTTGGAAATGCTTCCATATGGCTTAGAGTAAATGGGCTTGTGGATAATGGTTGTATCCTTAGTTGGATGTTGCACTGTGTTTATTATTATTATTGTTGTTATTGATTTTGTTAAAGTTCAACATCAATACAAAATACACAGAATATACTTTGAGAAAAGTCTCTCTGCTTAGCATAATCTTTGGGAGGCTCCATAGCCTAATGGTTAGGCATCCCGCCTACAGTGCAGATGATGATTACAGGGTCACTGGTTCGAATCCCAGGTGCGACTGGTGTTTGTAGTATTTGTCATCTTCCACCTGATAGTGTTAACAGTCTCAATACATAAATGGTCATGTGGTGCCTCCGTGAGTACCTTGGAAATGCTTCCATATGGCTTAGAGTAAATGGGCTTGTGGATAATGGTTGTTTCCTTAGTTGGATGTTGCACTGTGTTTATTATTATTATTGTTGTAATTGATTTTGTTAAAGTTCAACATCAATACTAAATACACAGAATATACTTTGAGAAAAGTCTCTCTGCTTAGCATAATCTTTGTGAGGCTCCATAGCCTAATGGTTAGGCATCCCACCTACAGTGCAGACGGTGATTGCAGGGTCACTGGTTCAAATCCCAGGTGCGACTGGTGTTTGTAGTATTTGTCATCTTCCACCTGATAGTGTTAATATACTCAATACATAAATGGTCATGTGGTGCCTCAGTGAGTACCTTGGAAATGCTTCCATATGGCTTAGAGTAAATGGGCTTGTGGATAATGGTTGTATCCTCAGTTGGGTGTTGCACTGTGTTTATTATTATTATTGTTGTAATTGATTTTGTTAAAGTTCAACATCAATACTAAATACACAGAATATACTTTGAGAAAAGTCTCTCTGCTTAGCATAATATTTGGGAGGCTCCATAGATGGTGATTGCAGGGTCACTGGTTCAAATCCTGGGTGTGACTGGTGTTTGTAGTATTTGTCATCTTCCACCTGATAGTGTTAATAGTCTCAATACATAAATGGTCATGTGGTGCCTCCGTGAGTACCTTGGAAATGCTTCCATATGGCTTAGAGTAAATGGGCTTGTGGATAATGGTTGTATCCTTAGTTGGATGTTGCACTGTGTTTATTATTATTATTGTTGTAATTGATTTTGTTAAAGTTCAACATCAATACTAAATACACAGAATATACTTTGAGAGAAGTCTCTCTGCTTAGCATAATCTTTGTGAGGCTCCATAGCCTAATGGTTAGGCATCCCACCTACAGTGCAGATGGTGATTGCAGGGTCACTGGTTCGAATCCCGGGTGCGACTGGTGTTTGTAGTATTTGTCGTCTTCCACCTGATAGTGTTAATATACTCAATACATAAATGGTCATGTGGTGCCTCAGTGAGTACCTTGGAAATGCTTCCATATGGCTTAGAGTAAATGGGCTTGTGGATAATGGTTGTATCCTTAGTTGGATGTTGCACTGTGTTTATTATTATTATTGTTGTAATTGATTTTGTTAAAGTTCAACATCAATACTAAATACACAGAATATACTTTGAGAAAAGTCTCTCTGCTTAGCATAATCTTCGGGAGGCTCCATAGCTTAATGGTTAGGCATCCCGCCTACAGTGCAGATGGTGATTGCAGGGTCACTGGTTCGAATCCCGGGTGCGACTGGTGTTTGTAGTATTTGTCATCTTCCACCTGATAGTGTTAACAGTCTCAATACATAAATGGTCATGTGGTGCCTCCGTGAGTACCTTGGAAATGCTTCCATATGGCTTAGAGTAAATGGGCTTGTGGATAATGGTTGTATCCTTAGTTCGATGTTGCACTGTGTTTATTATTATTATTGTTGTAATTGATTTTGTTAAAGTTCAACATCAATACTAAATACACAGAATATACTTTGAGAAAAGTCTCTCTGCTTAGCATAATCTTTGGGAGGCTCCATAGCCTAATGGTTAGGCATCCCGCCTACAGTGCAGATGGTGATTGCAGGGTCACTGGTTCGAATCCTGGGTGCGACTGGTGTTTGTAGTATTTGTCGTCTTCCACCTGATAGTGTTAATAGACTTAATACATAAATGGTCATGTGGTGCCTCAGTGAGTACCTTGGAAATGCTTCCATATGGCTTAGAGTAAATGGGCTTGTGGATAATGGTTGGATGTTGCACTGTGTTTATTATTATTATTGTTGTAATTGATTTTGTTAAAGTTCAACATCAATACAAAATACACAGAATATACTTTGAGAAAAGTCTCTCTGCTTAGCATAATCTTTGGGAGGCTCCATAGCCTAATGGTTAGGCATCCCGCCTACAGTGCAGATGATGATTACAGGGTCACTGGTTCGAATCCCAGGTGCGACTGGTGTTTGTAGTATTTGTCATCTTCCACCTGATAGTGTTAACAGTCTCAATACATAAATGGTCATGTGGTGCCTCCGGGAGTACCTTGGAAATGCTTCCATATGGCTTAGAGTAAATGGGCTTGTGGATAATGGTTGTTTCCTTAGTTGGATGTTGCACTGTGTTTATTATTATTATTATTGTTGTAATTGATTTTGTTAAAGTTCAACATCAATACTAAATACACAGAATATACTTTGAGAAAAGTCTCTCTGTTTAGTATAATCTTTGGGAGGCTCCATAGCCTAATGGTTAGGCATCCCGCCTACAGTGCAGATGGTGATTGCAGGGTCACTGGTTCAAATCCCAGGTGCGACTGGTGTTTGTAGTATTTGTTATCTTCCACCTAATAGTATTAACAGTTTCAATACATAAATGGTCATGTGGTGCCTCTGTGAGTACCTTGGAAATGCTTCCATATGGCTTAGAGTAAATGGGCTTGTGGATAATGGTTGTATCCTTAGTTGGATGTTGCACTGTGTTTATTATTATTATTGTTGTAATTGATTTTGTTAAAGTTCAACATCAATACTAAATACACACAATATACTTTGAGAAAAGTCTCTCTGCTTAGCATAATCTTTGGGAGACTCCATAGCCTAATGGTTAGGCATCCCACCTACAGTGCAGATGATGATTACAGGGTCACTGGTTCGAATCCCAGGTGCGACTGGTGTTTGTAGTATTTGTCATCTTCCACCTGATAGTGTTAACAGTCTCAATACATAAATGGTCATGTGGTGCCTCCGGGAGTACCTTGGAAATGCTTCCATATGGCTTAGAGTAAATGGGCTTGTGGATAATGGTTGTTTCCTTAGTTGGATGTTGCACTGTGTTTATTATTATTATTATTGTTGTAATTGATTTTGTTAAAGTTCAACATCAATACTAAATACACAGAATATACTTTGAGAAAAGTCTCTCTGTTTAGTATAATCTTTGGGAGGCTCCATAGCCTAATGGTTAGGCATCCCGCCTACAGTGCAGATGGTGATTGCAGGGTCACTGGTTCAAATCCCAGGTGCGACTGGTGTTTGTAGTATTTGTTATCTTCCACCTAATAGTATTAACAGTTTCAATACATAAATGGTCATGTGGTGCCTCTGTGAGTACCTTGGAAATGCTTCCATATGGCTTAGAGTAAATGGGCTTGTGGATAATGGTTGTATCCTTAGTTGGATGTTGCACTGTGTTTATTATTATTATTGTTGTAATTGATTTTGTTAAAGTTCAACATCAATACTAAATACACACAATATACTTTGAGAAAAGTCTCTCTGCTTAGCATAATCTTTGGGAGACTCCATAGCCTAATGGTTAGGCATCCCACCTACAGTGCAGATGGTGATTGCAGGGTCACTGGTTCGAATCCCGGGTGCAACTGGTGTTTGTAGTATTTGTCATCTTCCACCTGATAGTGTTAACAGTCTCAATACATAAATGGTCATGTGGTGTCTCCGTGAGTACCTTGGAAATGCTTCCATATGGCTTAGAGTAAATGGGCTTGTGGATAATGGTTGTATTCTTAGTTGGATGTTGCACTGTGTTTATTGTTGTAATTGATTTTGTTAAAGTTCAACATCAATACTAAATACACAGAATATACTTTGAGAAAAGTCTCTCTGCTTAGCATAATCTTCGGGAGGCTCCATAGCATAATGGTTAGGCATCCCACCTACAGTGCAGATGGTGATTGCAGGGTCACTGGTTCGAATCCCAGGTGTGACTGGTGTTTGTAGTATTTGTCATCTTCCACCTGATAGTGTTAACAGTCTCAATACATAAATGGTCATGTGGTGCCTCCGTGAGTACCTTGGAAATGCTTCCATATGGCTTAGAGTAAATGGGCTTGTGGATAATGGTTGTATCCTTAGTTGGATGTTGCACTGTGTTTATTATTATTATTGTTGTAATTGATTTTGTTAAAGTTCAACATCAATACTAAATACACAGAATATACTTTGAGAAAAGTCTCTCTGCTTAGCATAATCTTTGTGAGGCTCCATAGCCTAATGGTTAGGCATCCCACCTACAGTGCAGATGGTGATTGCAGGGTCACTGGTTCGAATCCCGGGTGCGACTGGTGTTTGTAGTATTTGTCGTCTTCCGCCTGATAGTGTTAATATACTCAATACATAAATGGTCATGTGGTGCCTCAGTGAGTACCTTGGAAATGCTTCCATATGGCTTAGAGTAAATGGGCTTGTGGATAATGGTTGTATCCTTAGTACGATGTTGCACTGTGTTTATTATTATTATTGTTGTAATTGATTTTGTTAAAGTTCAACATCAATACTAAATACACAGAATATACTTTGAGAAAAGTCTCTCTGCTTAGCATAATCTTTGTGAGGCTCCATAGCCTAATGGTTAGGCATCCCACCTACAGTGCAGATGGTGATTGCAGGGTCACTGGTTCGAATCCCGGGTGCGACTGGTGTTTGTAGTATTTGTCATCTTCCACCTGATAGTGTTAACAGTCTCAATACATAAATGGTCATGTGGTGCCTCCGTGAGTCCCTTGGAAATGCTTCCATATGGCTTAGAGTAAATGGGCTTGTGGATAATGGTTGTATCCTTAGTTCGATGTTGCACTGTGTTTATTATTATTATTGTTGTAATTGATTTTGTTAAAGTTCAACATCAATACTAAATACACAGAATATACTTTGAGAAAAGTCTCTCTGCTTAGCATAATCTTTGTGAGGCTCCATAGCCTAATGGTTAGGCATCCCACCTACAGTGCAGATGGTGATTGCAGGGTCACTGGTTCGAATCCCGGGTGCGACTGGTGTTTGTAGTATTTGTCATCTTCCACCTGATAGTGTTAACAGTCTCAATACATAAATGGTCATGTGGTGCCTCCGTGAGTACCTTGGAAATGCTTCCATATGGCTTAGAGTAAATGGGCTTGTGGATAATGGTTGTATCCTTAGTTCGATGTTGCACTGTGTTTATTATTATTATTGTTGTAATTGATTTTGTTAAAGTTCAACATCAATACTAAATACACAGAATATACTTTGAGAAAAGTCTCTCTGCTTAGCATAATCTTTGGGAGGCTCCATAGCCTAATGGTTAGGCATCCCGCCTACAGTGCAGATGGTGATTGCAGGGTCACTGGTTCGAATCCTGGGTGCGACTGGTGTTTGTAGTATTTGTCGTCTTCCACCTGATAGTGTTAATAGACTTAATACATAAATGGTCATGTGGTGCCTCAGTGAGTACCTTGGAAATGCTTCCATATGGCTTAGAGTAAATGGGCTTGTGGATAATGGTTGTATCCTTAGTTGGATGTTGCACTGTGTTTATTATTATTATTGTTGTAATTGATTTTGTTAAAGTTCAACATTAATACAAAATACACAGAATATACTTTGAGAAAAGTCTCTCTGCTTAGCATAATCTTTGGGAGGCTCCATAGCCTAATGGTTAGGCATCCCGCCTACAGTGCAGATGATGATTACAGGGTCACTGGTTCGAATCCCAGGTGCGACTGGTGTTTGTAGTATTTGTCATCTTCCACCTGATAGTGTTAACAGTCTCAATACATAAATGGTCATGTGGTGCCTCCGTGAGTACCTTGGAAATGCTTCCATATGGCTTAGAGTAAATGGGCTTGTGGATAATGGTTGTTTCCTTAGTTGGATGTTGCACTGTGTTTATTATTATTATTATTGTTGTAATTGATTTTGTTAAAGTTCAACATCAATACTAAATACACAGAATATACTTTGAGAAAAGTCTCTCTGTTTAGTATAATTTTTGGGAGGCTCCATAGCCTAATGGTTAGGCATCCCGCCTACAGTGCAGATGGTGATTGCAGGGTCACTGGTTCAAATCCCGGGTGCGACTGGTGTTTGTAGTATTTGTTATCTTCCACCTAATAGTGTTAACAGTTTCAATACATAAATGGTCATGTGGTGCCTCTGTGAGTACCTTGGAAATGCTTCCATATGGCTTAGAGTAAATGGGCTTGTGGATAATGGTTGTATCCTTAGTTGGATGTTGCACTGTGTTTATTATTATTATTGTTGTAATTGATTTTGTTAAAGTTCAACATCAATACTAAATACACAGAATATACTTTGAGAGAAGTCTCTCTGCTTAGCATAATCTTTGTGAGGCTCCATAGCCTAATGGTTAGGCATCCCACTTACAGTGCAGATGGTGATTGCAGGGTCACTGGTTCAAATCCCGGGTGCGACTGGTGTTTGTAGTATTTGTCGTCTTCCACCTGATAGTGTTAATATACTCAATACATAAATGGTCATGTGGTGCCTCAGTGAGTACCTTGGAAATGCTTCCATATGGCTTAGAGTAAATGGGCTTGTGGATAATGGTTGTATCCTTAGTTGGATGTTGCACTGTGTTTATTATTATTATTGTTGTAATTGATTTTGTTAAAGTTCAACATCAATACTAAATACACAGAATATACTTTGAGAAAAGTCTCTCTGCTTAGCATAATCTTTGGGATGCTCCATAGCTTAATGGTTAGGCATCCCGCCTACAGTGCAGATGGTGATTGCAGGGTCACTGGTTCGAATCCCGGGTGCGACTGGTGTTTGTAGTATTTGTCATCTTCCACCTGATAGTGTTAACAGTCTCAATACATAAATGGTCATGTGGTGCCTCCGTGAGTACCTTGGAAATGCTTCCATATGGCTTAGAGTAAATGGGCTTGTGGATAATGGTTGTATCCTTAGTTCGATGTTGCACTGTGTTTATTATTATTATTGTTGTAATTGATTTTGTTAAAGTTCAACATCAATACTAAATACACAGAATATACTTTGAGAAAAGTCTCTCTGCTTAGCATAATCTTTGGGAGGCTCCATAGCCTAATGGTTAGGCATCCCGCCTACAGTGCAGATGGTGATTGCAGGGTCACTGGTTCAAATCCCGGGTGCGACTGGTGTTTGTAGTATTTGTTATCTTCCACCTAATAGTGTTAACAGTTTCAATACATAAATGGTCATGTGGTGCCTCTGTGAGTACCTTGGAAATGCTTCCATATGGCTTAGAGTAAATGGGCTTGTGGATAATGGTTGTATCCTTAGTTGGATGTTGCACTGTGTTTATTATTATTATTGTTGTAATTGATTTTGTTAAAGTTCAACATTAATACAAAATACACAGAATATACTTTGAGAAAAGTCTCTCTGCTTAGCATAATCTTTGGGAGGCTCCATAGCCTAATGGTTAGGCATCCCGCCTACAGTGCAGATGATGATTACAGGGTCACTGGTTCGAATCCCAGGTGCGACTGGTGTTTGTAGTATTTGTCATCTTCCACCTGATAGTGTTAACAGTCTCAATACATAAATGGTCATGTGGTGCCTCCGTGAGTACCTTGGAAATGCTTCCATATGGCTTAGAGTAAATGGGCTTGTGGATAATGGTTGTTTCCTTAGTTGGATGTTGCACTGTGTTTATTATTATTATTATTGTTGTAATTGATTTTGTTAAAGTTCAACATCAATACTAAATACACAGAATATACTTTGAGAAAAGTCTCTCTGTTTAGTATAATTTTTGGGAGGCTCCATAGCCTAATGGTTAGGCATCCCGCCTACAGTGCAGATGGTGATTGCAGGGTCACTGGTTCAAATCCCGGGTGCGACTGGTGTTTGTAGTATTTGTTATCTTCCACCTAATAGTGTTAACAGTTTCAATACATAAATGGTCATGTGGTGCCTCTGTGAGTACCTTGGAAATGCTTCCATATGGCTTAGAGTAAATGGGCTTGTGGATAATGGTTGTATCCTTAGTTGGATGTTGCACTGTGTTTATTATTATTATTGTTGTAATTGATTTTGTTAAAGTTCAACATCAATACTAAATACACACAATATACTTTGAGAAAAGTTTCTCTGCTTAGCATAATCTTTGGGAGACTCCATAGCCTAATGGTTAGGCATCCCACCTACAGTGCAGATGGTGATTGCAGGGTCACTGGTTCGAATCCCGGGTGCAACTGGTGTTTGTAGTATTTGTCATCTTCCACCTGATAGTGTTAACAGTCTCAATACATAAATGGTCATGTGGTGTCTCCGTGAGTACCTTGGAAATGCTTCCATATGGCTTAGAGTAAATGGGCTTGTGGATAATGGTTGTATCCTTAGTTGGATGTTGCACTGTGTTTATTATTATTATTATTGTTGTAATTGATTTTGTTAAAGTTCAACATCAATACTAAATACACAGAATATACTTTGAGAAAAGTCTCTCTGCTTAGCATAATCTTTGGGAGGCTCCATAGCATAATGGTTAAACATCCCACCTACAGTGCAGATGGTGATTGTAGGGTCACTGGTTCAAATCCCAGGTGCGACTGGTGATTGTAGTATTTGTCATCTTCCACCTGATAGTGTTAACAGTCTCAATACATAAATGGTCATGTGGTGTCTCCGTGAGTACCTTGGAAATGCTTCCATATGGCTTAGAGTAAATGGGCTTGTGGATAATGGTTGTATTCTTAGTTGGATGTTGCACTGTGTTTATTATTATTATTGTTGTAATTGATTTTGTTAAAGATCAACATCAATACTAAATACACAGAATATACTTTGAGAAAAGTCTCTCTGCTTAGCATAATCTTCGGGAGGCTCCATAGCATAATGGTTAGGCATCCCACCTACAGTGCAGATGGTGATTGCAGGGTCACTGGTTCAAATCCCGGGTGCGACTGGTGTTTGTAGTATTTGTCATATTCCACCTGATAGTGTTAACAGTCTCAATACATAAATGGTCATGTGGTGCCTCCGTGAGTACCTTGGAAATGCTTCCATATGGCTTAGAGTAAATGGGCTTGTGGATAATGGTTGTATCCTTAGTTGGATGTTGCACTGTGTTTATTATTATTATTGTTGTAATTGATTTTGTTAAAGTTCAACATCAATACTAAATACACAGTATACTTTGAGAAAAGTCTCTCTGCTTAGCATAATCTTTGGGAGGCTCCATAGCATAATGGTTAGGCATCCCACCTACAGTGAAGATGGTGATTGTAGGGTCACTGGTTCGAATCCCGGGTGCAACTGGTGTTTGTAGTATTTGTCATCTTCCACCTGATAGTGTTAACAGTCTCAATACATAAATGGTCATGTGGTGCCTCCGTGAGTACCTTGGAAATGCTTCCATATGGCTTAGAGTAAATGGGCTTGTGGATAATGGTTGTATTCTTAGTTGGATGTTGCACTGTGTTTATTATTATTATTATTGTTGTAATTGATTTTTTTTAAAGTTCAACATCAATACTAAATACACAGAATATACTTTGAGAAAAGTCTATCTGCTTAGCATAATCTTCGGGAGGCTCCATAGCATAATGGTTAGGCATCCCACTTACAGTGCAGATGGTGATTGCAGGGTCACTGGCTCAAATCCCGGGTGCGACTGGTGTTTGTAGTATTTGTCATATTCCACCTGATAGTGTTAACAGTCTCAATACATAAATGGTCATGTGGTGCCTCAGTGAGTACCTTGGAAATGCTTCCATATGGCTTAGAGTAAATGAGCTTGTGGATAATGGTTGTATCCTTAGTTGGATGTTGCACTGTGTTTATTATTATTATTGTTGTAATTGATTTTGTTAAAGTTCAACATCAATACTAAATACACAGAATATACTTTGAGAAAAGTCTCTCTGCTTAGCATAATCCTTGTGAGGCTCCATAGCCTAATGGTTAGGCATCCCGCCTACAGTGCAGATGGTGATTGCAGGGTCACTTGTTCGAATCCAGGGTGCGACTGGTGTTTGTAGTATTTGTTGTCTTCCACCTGATAGTGTTAATAGACTCAATACATAAATGGTCATGTGGTGCCTCAGTGAGTACCTTGGAAATGCTTCCATATGGCTTAGAGTAAATGGGCTTGTGGATAATGGTTGTATCCTTAGTTGGGTGTTGCACTGTGTTTATTATTATTATTGTTGTAATTGATTTTGTTAAAGTTCAACATCAATACTAAATACACAGAATATACTTTGAGAAAAGTCTCTCTGCTTAGCATAATATTTGGGAGGCTCCATAGCTTAATGGTTAGGCATCCCGCCTACAGTGCAGATGGTGATTGCAGGGTCACTGGTTCAAATCCTGGGTGTGACTGGTGTTTGTAGTATTTGTCATCTTCCACTTGATAGTGTTAATAGTCTCAATACATAAATGGTCATGTGGTGCCTCCGTGAGTACCTTGGAAATGCTTCCATATGGCTTAGAGTAAATGGGCTTGTGGATAATGGATGTATCCTTAGTTGGATGTTGCACTGTGTTTATTATTATTATTGTTGTAATTGATTTTGTTAAAGTTCAACATCAATACTAAATACACAGAATATACTTTGAGAAAAGTCTCTCTGCTTAGCATAATCTTTGTGAGGCTCCATAGCCTAATGGTTAGGCATCCCACCTACAGTGCAGATGGTGATTGCAGGGTCACTGGTTCAAATCCCGGGTGCGACTGGTGTTTGTAGTATTTGTCGTCTTCCACCTGATAGTGTTAATATACTCAATACATAAATGGTCATGTGGTGCCTCAGTGAGTACCTTGGAAATGCTTCCATATGGCTTAGAGTAAATGGGCTTGTGGATAATGGTTGTATCCTTAGTTGGATGTTGCACTGTGTTTATTATTATTATTGTTGTAATTGATTTTGTTAAAGTTCAACATCAATACTAAATACACAGAATATACTTTGAGAAAAGTCTCTCTGCTTAGCATAATCTTCGGGAGGCTCCATAGCTTAATGGTTAGGCATCCCGCCTACAGTGCAGATGGTGATTGCAGGGTCACTGGTTCGAATCCCGGGTGCGACTGGTGTTTGTAGTATTTGTCATCTTCCACCTGATAGTGTTAACAGTCTCAATACATAAATGGTCATGTGGTGCCTCCGTGAGTACCTTGGAAATGCTTCCATATGGCTTAGAGTAAATGGGCTTGTGGATAATGGTTGTATCCTTAGTTCGATGTTGCACTGTGTTTATTATTATTATTGTTGTAATTGATTTTGTTAAAGTTCAACATCAATACTAAATACACAGAATATACTTTGAGAAAAGTCTCTCTGCTTAGCATAATCTTTGGGAGGCTCCATAGCCTAATGGTTAGGCATCCCACCTACAGTGCAGATGGTGATTGCAGGGTCACTGGCTCGAATCCTGGGTGCCACTGGTGTTTGTAGTATTTGTCATCTTCCACCTGATAGTGTTAATAGACTTAATACATAAATGGTCATGTGGTGCCTCAGTGAGTACCTTGGAAATGCTTCCATATGGCTTAGAGTAAATGGGCTTGTGGATAATGGTTGTATCCTTAGTTGGATGTTGCACTGTGTTTATTATTATTATTGTTGTAATTGATTTTGTTAAAGTTCAACATCAATACAAAATACACAGAATATACTTTGAGAAAAGTCTCTCTGCTTAGCATAATCTTTGGGAGGCTCCATAGCCTAATGGTTAGGCATCCCGCCTACAGTGCAGATGATGATTACAGGGTCACTGGTTCGAATCCCAGGTGCGACTGGTGTTTGTAGTATTTGTCATCTTCCACCTGATAGTGTTAACAGTCTCAATACATAAATGGTCATGTGGTGCCTCCGTGAGTACCTTGGAAATGCTTCCATATGGCTTAGAGTAAATGGGCTTGTGGATAATGGTTGTATCCTTAGTTGGATGTTGCACTGTGTTTATTATTATTATTTTTGTAATTGATTTTGTTAAAGTTCAACATCAATACTAAATACACAGAATATACTTTGAGAAAAGTCTCTCTGCTTAGCAAAATCTTTGGGAGGCTCCATAGCATAATGGTTAGGCATCCCGCCTACAGTGCAGATGGTGATTGCAGGGTTACTGGTTCAAATCCCGGGTGCGACTGGTGTTTGTAGTATTTGTCATCTTCCACCTGATAGTGTTAACAGTCTCAATACATAAATGGTCATGTGGTGCCCCCGTAAGTACCTTGTAAATGCTTCCATATGGCTTAGAGTAAATGGGCTTGTGGATAATGGTTGTATCCTTAGTTGGATGTTGCACTGTGTTTATTATTATTATTGTTGTAATTGATTTTGTTAAAGTTCAACATCAATACTAAATACACAGAATATACTTTGAGAAAAGTCTCTCTGCTTAGCATAATCTTTGGGAGGCTCCATAGCCTAATGGTTAGGCATCCCGCCTACAGTGCAGATGATGATTACAGGGTCACTGGTTCGAATCCCAGGTGCGACTGGTGTTTGTAGTATTTGTCATCTTCCACCTGATAGTGTTAACAGTCACAATACATAAATGGTCATGTGGTGCCTCCGTGAGTACCTTGGAAATGCTTCCATATGGCTTAGAGTAAATGGGCTTGTGGATAATGGTTGTATCCTTAGTTGGATGTTGCACTGTGTTTATTATTATTATTTTTGTAATTGATTTTGTTAAAGTTCAACATCAATACTAAATACACAGAATATACTTTGAGAAAAGTCTCTCTGCTTAGCAAAATCTTTGGGAGGCTCCATAGCATAATGGTTAGGCATCCCGCCTACAGTGCAGATGGTGATTGCAGGGTTACTGGTTCAAATCCCGGGTGCGACTGGTGTTTGTAGTATTTGTCATCTTCCACCTGATAGTGTTAACAGTCTCAATACATAAATGGTCATGTGGTGCCTCCGTAAGTACCTTGTAAATGCTTCCATATGGCTTAGAGTAAATGGGCTTGTGGATAATGGTTGTATCCTTAGTTGGATGTTGCACTGTGTTTATTATTATTATTGTTGTAATTGATTTTGTTAAAGTTCAACATCAATACTAAATACACAGAATATACTTTGAGAAAAGTCTCTCTGCTTAGCATAATCTTTGGGAGACTCCATAGCCTAATGGTTAGGCATACCACCTACAGTGCAGATGGTGATTGCAGGGTCACGGGTTCGAAACCCGGGTGCGACTGGTGTTTGTAGTATTTGTCATCTTTCACCTGATAGTGTTAACAGTCTCAATACATAAATGGTCATGTGGTGTCTCCGTGAGTACCTTGGAAATGCTTCCATATGGCTTAGAGTAAATGGGCTTGTGGATAATGGTTGTATTCTTAGTTGGATGTTGCACTGTGTTTATTATTATTATTATTGTTGTAATTGATTTTTTTAAAGTTCAACATCAATACTAAATACACAGAATATACTTTGAGAAAAGTCTCTCTGCTTAGCATAATCTTCGGGAGGCTCCATAGCATAATGGTTAGGCATCCCACCTACAGTGCAGATGGTGATTGCAGGGTCACTGGTTCAAATCCCGGGTGCGACTGGTGTTTGTAGTATTTGTCATATTCCACCTGATAGTGTTAACAGTCTCAATACATAAATGGTCATGTGGTGCCTCAGTGAGTACCTTGGAAATGCTTCCATATGGCTTAGAGTAAATGAGCTTGTGGATAATGGTTGTATCCTTAGTTGGATGTTGCACTGTGTTTATTATTATTATTGTTGTAATTGATTTTGTTAAAGTTCAACATCAATACTAAATACACAGAATATACTTTGAGAAAAGTCTCTCTGCTTAGCATAATCCTTGTGAGGCTCCATAGCCTAATGGTTAGGCATCCCGCCTACAGTGCAGATGGTGATTGCAGGGTCACTGGTTCGAATCCAGGGTGCGACTGGTGTTTGTAGTATTTGTTGTCTTCCACCTGATAGTGTTAATATACTCAATACATAAATGGTCATGTGGTGCCTCAGTGAGTACCTTGGAAATGCTTCCATATGGCTTAGAGTAAATGGGCTTGTGGATAATGGTTGTATCCTTAGTTGGATGTTGCACTGTGTTTATTATTATTATTATTGTTGTAATTGATTTTGTTAAAGTTCAACATCAATACTAAATACACAGAATATACTTTGAGAAAAGTCTCTCTGCTTAGCATAATCTTTGGGAGACTCCATAGCCTAATGGTTAGGCATACCACCTACAGTGCAGATGGCGATTGCAGGGTCACGGGTTCGAAACCCGGGTGCGACTGGTGTTTGTAGTATTTGTCATCTTTCACCTGATAGTGTTAACAGTCTCAATACATAAATGGTCATGTGGTGCCTCCATAAGTACCTTGGAAATGCTTCCATATGGATTAGAGTAAATGGGCTTGTGGATAATGGTTGTATTCTTAGTTGGATGTTGCACTGTGTTTATTATTGTTGTAATTGATTTTGTTAAAGTTCAACATCAATACTAAATACACAGAATATACTTTGAGAAAAGTCTCTCTGCTTAGCGTAATCTTCGGGAGGCTCCATTGCATAATGGTTAGGCATCCCACCTACAGTGCAGATGGTGATTGCAGGGTCACTGGTTCAAATCCCGGGTGCGACTGGTGTTTGTAGTATTTGTCATCTTCCACCTGATAGTGTTAACAGTCTCAATACATAAATGGTCATGTGGTGCCTCCGTGAGTACCTTGGAAATGCTTCCATATGGCTTAGAGTAAATGGGCTTGTGGATAATGGTTGTATCCTTAGTTGGATGTTGCACTGTGTTTATTATTATTATTGTTGTAATTGATTTTGTTAAAGTTCAACATCAATACTAAATACACAGAATATACTTTGAGAAAAGTCTCTCTGCTTAGCATAATCTTTGGGAGGCTCCATAGCATAATGGTTAGGCATCCCACCTACAGTGAAGATGGTGATTGTAGGGTCACTGGTTCGAATCCCGGGTGCAACTGTTGTTTGTAGTATTTGTCATCTTCCACCTGATAGTGTTAACAGTCTCAATACATAAATGGTCATGTGGTGTCTCCGTGAGTACCTTGGAAATGCTTCCATATGGCTTAGAGTAAATGGGCTTGTGGATAATGGTTGTATCCTTAGTTGGATGTTGCACTGTGTTTATTATTATTATTGTTGTAATTGATTTTGTTAAAGTTCAACATCAATACTAAATACACAGAATATACTTTGAGAAAAGTCTCTCTGCTTAGCATAATCTTCGGGAGACTCCATAGCCTAATGGTTAGGCATCCCACCTACAGTGCAGATGTTGATTGCAGGGTCACTGGTTCGAATCCCGAGTGCGACTGGTGTTTGTAGTATTTGTCATCTTCCAACTGATAGTGTTAACAGTCTTAATACATAAATGGTCATGTGGTGTCTCCGTGAGTACCTTGGAAATGCTTCCATATGGCTTAGAGTAAATGGGCTTGTGGATAATGGTTGTATTCTTAGTTGGATGTTGCACTGTGTTTATTATTATTATTATTGTTGTAATTGATTTTGTTAAAGTTCAACATCAATACTAAATACACAGAATATACTTTGAGAAAAGTCTCTCTGCTTAGCATAATCTTCGGGAGGCTCCATAGCATAATGGTTAGGCATCCCACCTACAGTGCAGATGGTGATTGCAGGGTCACTGGTTTGAATCCCGGGTGCGACTGGTGTTTGTAGTATTTGTCATCTTCCACCTGATAGTGTTAATATACTCAATACATAAATGGTCATGTGGTGCCTCAGTGAGTACCTTGGAAATGCTTCCATATGGCTTAGAGTAAATGAGCTTGTGGATAATGGTTGTATCCTTAGTTGGATGTTGCACTGTGTTTATTATTATTATTGTTGTAATTGATTTTGTTAAAGTTCAACATTAATACTAAATACACAGAATATACTTTGAGAAAAGTCTCTCTGCTTAGCATAATCCTTGTGAGGCTCCATAGCCTAATGGTTAGGCATCCCGCCTACAGTGCAGATGGTGATTGCAGGGTCACTGGTTCAAATCCAGGGTGCGACTGGTGTTTGTAGTATTTGTCATCTTCCACCTGATAGTGTTAGTAGTCTCAATACTTAAATGGTCATGTGGTGCCTCCGTGAGTACCTTGGAAATGCTTCCATATGGCTTAGAGTAAATGGGCTTGTGGATAATGGTTGTATCCTTAGTTGGATGTTGCACTGTGTTTATTATTATTATTGTTGTAATTGATTTTGTTAAAGTTCAACATCAATACTAAATACACAGAATATACTTTGAGAAAAGTCTCTCTGCTTAGCATAATCTTTGTGAGGCTCCATAGCCTAATGGTTAGGCATCCCACCTACAGTGCAGATGGTGATTGCAGGGTCACTGGTTCGAATCCCGGGTGCGACTGGTGTTTGTAGTATTTGTCGTCTTCCACCTGATAGTGTTAATATACTCAATACAGAAATGGTCATGTGGTGCCTCAGTGAGTACCTTGGAAATGCTTCCATATGGCTTAGAGTAAATGGGCTTGTGGATAATGGTTGTATCCTTAGTTGGATGTTGCACTGTGTTTATTATTATTATTGTTGTAATTGATTTTGTTAAAGTTCAACATCAATACTAAATACACAGAATATACTTTGAGAAAAGTCTCTCTGCTTAGCATAATCTTTGGGAGGCTCCATAGCTTAATGGTTAGGCATCCCGCCTACAGTGCAGATGGTGATTGCAGGGTCACTGGTTCAAATCCCGGGTGCGACTGGTGTTTGTAGTATTTGTCATCTTCCACCTGATAGTGTTAACAGTCTCAATACATAAATGGTCATGTGGTGCCTCCGTGAGTACCTTGGAAATGCTTCCATATGGCTTAGAGTAAATGGGCTTGTGGATAATGGTTGTATCCTTAGTTGGATGTTGCACGGTGTTTATTATTATTATTGTTGTAATTGATTTTGTTAAAGTTCAACATCAATACTAAATACACAGAATATACTTTGAGAAAAGTCTCTCTGCTTAGCATAATCTTTGGGAGGCTCCATAGCATAATGGTTAGGCATCCCACCTACAGTGAAGATGGTGATTGTAGGGTCACTGGTTCGAATCCCGGGTGCAACTGTTGTATGTAGTATTTGTCATCTTCCACCTGATAGTGTTAACAGTCTCAATACATAAATGGTCATGTGGTGTCTCCGTGAGTACCTTGGAAATGCTTCCATATGGCTTAGAGTAAATGGGCTTGTGGATAATGGTTGTATCCTTAGTTGGATGTTGCACTGTGTTTATTATTATTATTGTTGTAATTGATTTTGTTAAAGTTCAACATCAATACTAAATACACAGAATATACTTTGAGAAAAGTCTCTCTGCTTAGCATAATCTTCGGGAGACTCCATAGCCTAATGGTTAGGCATCCCACCTACAGTGCAGATGTTGATTGCAGGGTCACTGGTTCGAATCCCGGGTGCGACTGGTGTTTGTAGTATTTGTCATCTTCCAACTGATAGTGTTAACAGTCTTAATACATAAATGGTCATGTGGTGTCTCCGTGAGTACCTTGGAAATGCTTCCATATGGCATAGAGTAAATGGGCTTGTGGATAATGGTTGTATTCTTAGTTGGATGTTGCACTGTGTTTATTATTATTATTGTTGTAATTGATTTTGTTAAAGTTCAACATCAATACTAAATACACAGAATATACTTTGAGAAAAGTCTCTCTGCTTAGCATAATCTTCGGGAGGCTCCATAGCATAATGGTTAGGCATCCCACCTACAGTGCAGATGGTGATTGCAGGGTCACTGGTTTGAATCCCGGGTGCGACTGGTGTTTGTAGTATTTGTCATCTTCCACCTGATAGTGTTAATATACTCAATACATAAATGGTCATGTGGTGCCTCAGTGAGTACCTTGGAAATGCTTCCATATGGCTTAGAGTAAATGAGCTTGTGGATAATGGTTGTATCCTTAGTTGGATGTTGCACTGTGTTTATTATTATTATTGTTGTAATTGATTTTGTTAAAGTTCAACATTAATACTAAATACACAGAATATACTTTGAGAAAAGTCTCTCTGCTTAGCATAATCCTTGTGAGGCTCCATAGCCTAATGGTTAGGCATCCCGCCTACAGTGCAGATGGTGATTGCAGGGTCACTGGTTCGAATCCAGGGTGCGACTGGTGTTTGTAGTATTTGTCATCTTCCACCTGATAGTGTTAATAGTCTCAATACTTAAATGGTCATGTGGTGCCTCCGTGAGTACCTTGGAAATGCTTCCATATGGCTTAGAGTAAATGGGCTTGTGGATAATGGTTGTATCCTTAGTTGGATGTTGCACTGTGTTTATTATTATTATTGTTGTAATTGATTTTGTTAAAGTTCAACATCAATACTAAATACACAGAATATACTTTGAGAAAAGTCTCTCTGCTTAGCATAATCTTTGTGAGGCTCCATAGCCTAATGGTTAGGCATCCCACCTACAGTGCAGATGGTGATTGCAGGGTCACTGGTTCGAATCCTGGGTGCGACTGGTGTTTGTAGTATTTGTCGTCTTCCACCTGATAGTGTTAATAGACTTAATACATAAATGGTCATGTGGTGCCTCAGTGAGTACCTTGGAAATGCTTCCATATGGCTTAGAGTAAATGGGCCTGTGGATAATGGTTGTATCCTTAGTTGGATGTTGCACTGTGTTTATTATTATTATTGTTGTAATTGATTTTGTTAAAGTTCAACATCAATACAAAATACACAGAATATACTTTGAGAAAAGTCTCTCTGCTTAGCATAATCTTTGGGAGGCTCCATAGCCTAATGGTTAGGCATCCCGCCTACAGTGCAGATGATGATTACAGGGTCACTGGTTCGAATCCCAGGTGCGACTGGTGTTTGTAGTATTTGTCATCTTCCACCTGATAGTGTTAACAGTCTCAATACATAAATGGTCATGTGGTGCCTCCGTGAGTACCTTGGAAATGCTTCCATATGGCTTAGAGTAAATGGGCTTGTGGATAATGGTTGTTTCCTTAGTTGGATGTTGCACTGTGTTTATTATTATTATTATTGTTGTAATTGATTTTGTTAAAGTTCAACATCAATACTAAATACACAGAATATACTTTGAGAAAAGTCTCTCTATTTAGTATAATCTTTGGGAGGCTCCATAGCCTAATGGTTAGGCATACCACCTACAGTGCAGATGGTGATTGCAGGGTCACGGGTTCGAAACCCGGGTGCGACTGGTGTTTGTAGTATTTGTCATCTTTCACCTGATAGTGTTAACAGTCTCAATACATAAATGGTCATGTGGTGTCTCCGTGAGTACCTTGGAAATGCTTCCATATGGCTTAGAGTAAATGGGCTTGTGGATAATGGTTGTATTCTTAGTTGGATGTTGCACTGTGTTTATTATTATTATTATTGTTGTAATTGATTTTTTTAAAGTTCAACATCAATACTAAATACACAGAATATACTTTGAGAAAAGTCTCTCTGCTTAGCATAATCTTCGGGAGGCTCCATAGCATAATGGTTAGGCATCCCACCTACAGTGCAGATGGTGATTGCAGGGTCACTGGTTCAAATCCCGGGTGCGACTGGTGTTTGTAGTATTTGTCATATTCCACCTGATAGTGTTAACAGTCTCAATACATAAATGGTCATGTGGTGCCTCAGTGAGTACCTTGGAAATGCTTCCATATGGCTTAGAGTAAATGAGCTTGTGGATAATGGTTGTATCCTTAGTTGGATGTTGCACTGTGTTTATTATTATTATTGTTGTAATTGATTTTGTTAAAGTTCAACATCAATACTAAATACACAGAATATACTTTGAGAAAAGTCTCTCTGCTTAGCATAATCCTTGTGAGGCTCCATAGCCTAATGGTTAGGCATCCCGCCTACAGTGCAGATGGTGATTGCAGGGTCACTGGTTCGAATCCAGGGTGCGACTGGTGTTTGTAGTATTTGTTGTCTTCCACCTGATAGTGTTAATAGACTCAATACATAAATGGTCATGTGGTGCCTCAGTGAGTACCTTGGAAATGCTTCCATATGTCTTAGAGTAAATGGGCTTGTGGATAATGGTTGTATCCTTAGTTGGGTGTTGCACTGTGTTTATTATTATTATTGTTGTAATTGATTTTGTTAAAGTTCAACATCAATACTAAATACACAGAATATACTTTGAGAAAAGTCTCTCTGCTTAGCATAATATTTGGGAGGCTCCATAGCTTAATGGTTAGGCATCCCGCCTACAGTGCAGATGGTGATTGCAGGGTCACTGGTTCAAATCCTGGGTGTGACTGGTGTTTGTAGTATTTGTCATCTTCCACTTGATAGTGTTAATAGTCTCAATACATAAATGGTCATGTGGTGCCTCCGTGAGTACCTTGGAAATGCTTCCATATGGCTTAGAGTAAATGGGCTTGTGGATAATGGATGTATCCTTAGTTGGATGTTGCACTGTGTTTATTATTATTATTGTTGTAATTGATTTTGTTAAAGTTCAACATCAATACTAAATACACAGAATATACTTTGAGAAAAGTCTCTCTGCTTAGCATAATCTTTGTGAGGCTCCATAGCCTAATGGTTAGGCATCCCACCTACAGTGCAGATGGTGATTGCAGGGTCACTGGTTCAAATCCCGGGTGCGACTGGTGTTTGTAGTATTTGTCGTCTTCCACCTGATAGTGTTAATATACTCAATACATAAATGGTCATGTGGTGCCTCAGTGAGTACCTTGGAAATGCTTCCATATGGCTTAGAGTAAATGGGCTTGTGGATAATGGTTGTATCCTTAGTTGGATGTTGCACTGTGTTTATTATTATTATTGTTGTAATTGATTTTGTTAAAGTTCAACATCAATACTAAATACACAGAATATACTTTGAGAAAAGTCTCTCTGCTTAGCATAATCTTTGAGAGGCTCCATAGCTTAATGGTTAGGCATCCCGCCTACAGTGCAGATGGTGATTGCAGGGTCACTGGTTCGAATCCCGGGTGCGACTGGTGTTTGTAGTATTTGTCATCTTCCACCTGATAGTGTTAACAGTCTCAATACATAAATGGTCATGTGGTGCCTCCGTGAGTACCTTGGAAATGCTTCCATATGGCTTAGAGTAAATGGGCTTGTGGATAATGGTTGTATCCTTAGTTCGATGTTGCACTGTGTTTATTATTATTATTGTTGTAATTGATTTTGTTAAAGTTCAACATCAATACTAAATACACAGAATATACTTTGAGAAAAGTCTCTCTGCTTAGCATAATCTTTGGGAGGCTCCATAGCCTAATGGTTAGGCATCCCACCTACAGTGCAGATGGTGATTGCAGGGTCACTGGCTCGAATCCTCGGTGCCACTGGTGTTTGTAGTATTTGTCATCTTCCACCTGATAGTGTTAATAGACTTAATACATAAATGGTCATGTGGTGCCTCAGTGAGTACCTTGGAAATGCTTCCATATGGCTTAGAGTAAATGGGCTTGTGGATAATGGTTGTATCCTTAGTTGGATGTTGCACTGTGTTTATTATTATTATTGTTGTAATTGATTTTGTTAAAGTTCAACATCAATACAAAATACACAGAATATACTTTGAGAAAAGTCTCTCTGCTTAGCATAATCTTTGGGAGGCTCCATAGCCTAATGGTTAGGCATCCCGCCTACAGTGCAGATGATGATTACAGGGTCACTGGTTCGAATCCCAGGTGCGACTGGTGTTTGTAGTATTTGTCATCTTCCACCTGATAGTGTTAACAGTCTCAATACATAAATGGTCATGTGGTGCCTCCGTGAGTACCTTGGAAATGCTTCCATATGGCTTAGAGTAAATGGGCTTGTGGATAATGGTTGTTTCCTTAGTTGGATGTTGCACTGTGTTTATTATTGTTGTAATTGATTTTGTTAAAGTTCAACATCAATACTAAATACACAGAATATACTTTGAGAAAAGTCTCTATGTTTAGTGTAATCTTTGGGAGGCTCCATAGCCTAATGGTTAGGCATCCCGCCTACAGTGCAGATGGTGATTGCAGGGTCACTGGTTCAACTCCCGGGTGCGACTGGTGTTTGTAGTATTTGTTATCTTCCACCTAATAGTGTTAACAGTTTCAATACATAAATGGTCATGTGGTGCCTCTGTGAGTACCTTGGAAATGCTTCCATATGGCTTAGAGTAAATGGGCTTGTGGATAATGGTTGTATCCTTAGTTGGATGTTGCACTGTGTTTATTATTATTATTGTTGTAATTGATGTTGTTAAAGTTCAACATCAATACTAAATACACAGAATATACTTTGAGAAAAGTCTCTCTGCTTAGCATAATCTTTGGGAGACTCCATAGCCTAATGGTTAGGCATACCACCTACAGGGCAGATGGCGATTGCAGGGTCATGGGTTCGAAACCCGGGTGCGACTGGTGTTTGTAGTATTTGTCATCTTTCACCTGATAGTGTTAACAGTCTCAATACATAAATGGTCATGTGGTGCCTCCATAAGTACCTTGGAAATGCTTCCATATGGATTAGAGTAAATGGGCTTGTGGATAATGGTTGTATTCTTAGTTGGATGTTGCACTGTGTTTATTATTGTTGTAATTGATTTTGTTAAAGTTCAACATCAATACTAAATACACAGAATATACTTTGAGAAAAGTCTCTCTGCTTAGCATAATCTTCGGGAGGCTCCATTGCATAATGGTTAGGCATCCCACCTACAGTGCAGATGGTGATTGCAGGGTCACTGGTTCAAATCCCGGGTGCGACTGGTGTTTGTAGTATTTGTCATCTTCCACCTGATAGTGTTAACAGTTTCAATACATAAATGGTCATGTGGTGCCTCCGTGAGTACCTTGGAAATGCTTCCATATGGCTTAGAGTAAATGGGCTTGTGGATAATGGTTGTATCCTTAGTTGGATGTTGCACTGTTTATTATTATTATTGTTGTAATTGATTTTGTTAAAGTTCAACATCAATACTAAATACACAGAATATACTTTGAGAAAAGTCTCTCTGCTTAGCATAATATTTGGGAGGCTCCATAGCATAATGGTTAGGCATCCCACCTACAGTGAAGATGGTGATTGTAGGGTCACTGGTTCGAATCCCGGGTGCAACTGTTGTTTGTAGTATTTGTCATCTTCCACCTGATAGTGTTAACAGTCTCAATACATAAATGGTCATGTGGTGTCTCCGTGAGTACCTTGGAAATGCTTCCATATGGCTTAGAGTAAATGGGCTTGTGGATAATGGTTGTATCCTTAGTTGGATGTTGCACTGTGTTTATTATTATTATTGTTGTAATTGATTTTGTTAAAGTTCAACATCAATACTAAATACACAGAATATACTTTGAGAAAAGTCTCTCTGCTTAGCATAATCTTCGGGAGACTCCATAGCCTAATGGTTAGGCATCCCACCTACAGTGCAGATGTTGATTGCAGGGTCACTGGTTCGAATCCCGGGTGCGACTGGTGTTTGTAGTATTTGTCATCTTCCAACTGATAGTGTTAACAGTCTTAATACATAAATGGTCATGTGGTGTCTCCGTGAGTACCTTGGAAATGCTTCCATATGGCTTAGAGTAAATGGGCTTGTGGATAATGGTTGTATTCTTAGTTGGATGTTGCACTGTGTTTATTATTATTATTGTTGTAATTGATTTTGTTAAAGTTCAACATCAATACTAAATACACAGAATATACTTTGAGAAAAGTCTCTCTGCTTAGCATAATCTTCGGGAGGCTCCATAGCTTAATGGTTAGGCATCCCACCTACAGTGCAGATGGTGATTGCAGGGTCACTGTTTTGAATCCCGGGTGCGACTGGTGTTTGTAGTATTTGTCATCTTCCACCTGATAGTGTTAATATACTCAATACATAAATGGTCATGTGGTGCCTCAGTGAGTACCTTGGAAATGCTTCCATATGGCTTAGAGTAAATGAGCTTGTGGATAATGGTTGTATCCTTAGTTGGATGTTGCACTGTGTTTATTATTATTATTGTTGTAATTGATTTTGTTAAAGTTCAACATTAATACTAAATACACAGAATATACTTTGAGAAAAGTCTCTCTGCTTAGCATAATCCTTGTGAGGCTCCATAGCCTAATGGTTAGGCATCCCGCCTACAGTGCAGATGGTGATTGCAGGGTCACTGGTTCGAATCCCGGGTGCGACTGGTGTTTGTAGTATTTGTCGTCTTCCACCTGATAGTGTTAATATACTCAATACATAAATGGTCATGTGGTGCCTCAGTGAGTACCTTGGAAATGCTTCCATATGGCTTAGAGTAAATGGGCTTGTGGATAATGGTTGTATCCTTAGTTGGATGTTGCACTGTGTTTATTATTATTATTGTTGTAATTGATTTTGTTAAAGTTCAACATCCATACTAAATACACAGAATATACTTTGAGAAAAGTCTCTCTGCTTAGCATAATCTTTGGGAGGCTCCATAGCTTAATGGTTAGGCATCCCGCCTACAGTGCAGATGGTGATTGCAGGGTCACTGGTTCGAATCCCGGTTGCGACTGGTGTTTGTAGTATTTGTCATCTTCCACCTGATAGTGTTAACAGTCTCAATACATAAATGGTCATGTGGTGCCTCCGTGAGTACCTTGGAAATGCTTCCATATGGCTTAGAGTAAATGGGCTTGTGGATAATGGTTGTATCCTTAGTTCGATGTTACACTGTGTTTATTATTATTGTTGTAATTGATTTTGTTAAAGTTCAACATCAATACTAAATACACAGAATATACTTTGAGAAAAGTCTCTCTGCTTAGCATAATCTTTGGGAGGCTCCATAGCCTAATGGTTAGGCATCCCACCTACAGTGCAGATGGTGATTGCAGGGTCACTGGTTCGAATCCTGGGTGCGACTGGTGTTTGTAGTATTTGTTGTCTTCCACCTGATAGTGTTAATAGACTCAATACATAAATGGTCATGTGGTGCCTCAGTGAGTACCTTGGAAATGCTTCCATATGGCTTAGAGTAAATGGGCTTGTGGATAATGGTTGTATCCTTAGTTGGATGTTGCACTGTGTTTATTATTATTATTGTTGTAATTGATTTTGTTAAAGTTCAACATCAATACAAAATACACAGAATATACTTTGAGAAAAGTCTCTCTGCTTAGCATAATCTTTGGGAGGCTCCATAGCCTAATGGTTAGGCATCCCGCCTACAGTGCAGATGATGATTACAGGGTCACTGGTTCGAATCCCAGGTGCGACTGGTGTTTGTAGTATTTGTCATCTTCCACCTGATAGTGTTAACAGTCTCAATACATAAATGGTCATGTGGTGCCTCCGTAAGTACCTTGGAAATGCTTCCATATGGCTTAGAGTAAGTGGGCTTGTGGATAATGGTTGTATCCTTAGTTGGATGTTGCACTGTGTTTATTATTATTATTGTTGTAATTGATTTTGTTAAAGTTCAACATCAATACTAAATACACAGAATATACTTTGAGAAAAGTCTCTCTGCTTAGCATAATATTTGGGAGGCTCCATAGCATAATGGTTAGGCATCCCACCTACAGTGAAGATGGTGATTGTAGGGTCACTGGTTCGAATCCCGGGTGCAACTGTTGTTTGTAGTATTTGTCATCTTCCACGTGATAGTGTTAACAGTCTCAATACATAAATGGTCATGTGGTGTCTCCGTGAGTACCTTGGAAATGCTTCCATATGGCTTAGAGTAAATGGGCTTGTGGATAATGGTTGTATCCTTAGTTGGATGTTGCACTGTGTTTATTATTATTATTGTTGTAATTGATTTTGTTAAAGTTCAACATCAATACTAAATACACAGAATATACTTTGAGAAAAGTCTCTCTGCTTAGCATAATCTTCGGGAGACTCCATAGCCTAATGGTTAGGCATCCCACCTACAGTGCAGATGTTGATTGCAGGGTCACTGGTTCGAATCCCGGGTGCGACTGGTGTTTGTAGTATTTGTCATCTTCCAACTGATAGTGTTAACAGTCTTAATACATAAATGGTCATGTGGTGTCTCCGTGAGTACCTTGGAAATGCTTCCATATGGCTTAGAGTAAATGGGCTTGTGGATAATGGTTGTATTCTTAGTTGGATGTTGCACTGTGTTTATTATTATTATTGTTGTAATTGATTTTGTTAAAGTTCAACATCAATACTAAATACACAGAATATACTTTGAGAAAAGTCTCTCTGCTTAGCATAATCTTCGGGAGGCTCCATAGCATAATGGTTAGGCATCCCACCTACAGTGCAGATGGTGATTGCAGGGTCACTGGTTTGAATCCCGGGTGCGACTGGTGTTTGTAGTATTTGTCATCTTCCACCTGATAGTGTTAATATACTCAATACATAAATGGTCATGTGGTGCCTCAGTGAGTACCTTGGAAATGCTTCCATATGGCTTAGAGTAAATGAGCTTGTGGATAATGGTTGTATCCTTAGTTGGATGTTGCACTGTGTTTATTATTATTATTGTTGTAATTGATTTTGTTAAAGTTCAACATTAATACTAAATACACAGAATATACTTTGAGAAAAGTCTCTCTGCTTAGCATAATCTTTGGGAGGCTCCATAGCTTAATGGTTAGGCATCCCGCCTACAGTGCAGATGGTGATTGCAGGGTCACTGGTTCGAATCCTGGTTGCGACTGGTGTTTGTAGTATTTGTCATCTTCCACCTGATAGTGTTAACAGTCTCAATACATAAATGGTCATGTGGTGCCTCCGTGAGTACCTTGGAAATGCTTCCATATGGCTTAGAGTAAATGGGCTTGTGGATAATGGTTGTATCCTTAGTTCGATGTTACACTGTGTTTATTATTATTGTTGTAATTGATTTTGTTAAAGTTCAACATCAATACTAAATACACAGAATATACTTTGAGAAAAGTCTCTCTGCTTAGCATAATCTTTGGGAGGCTCCATAGCCTAATGGTTAGGCATCCCACCTACAGTGCAGATGGTGATTGCAGGGTCACTGGTTCGAATCCTGGGTGCGACTGGTGTTTGTAGTATTTGTCGTCTTCCACCTGATAGTGTTAATAGACTTAATACATAAATGGTCATGTGGTGCCTCAGTGAGTACCTTGGAAATGCTTCCATATGGCTTAGAGTAAATGGGCTTGTGGATAATGGTTGTATCCTTAGTTGGATGTTGCACTGTGTTTATTATTATTATTGTTGTAATTGATTTTGTTAAAGTTCAACATCAATACAAAATACACAGAATATACTTTGAGAAAAGTCTCTCTGCTTAGCATAATCTTTGGGAGGCTCCATAGCCTAATGGTTAGGCATCCCGCCTACAGTGCAGATGATGATTACAGGGTCACTGGTTCGAATCCCAGGTGCGACTGGTGTTTGTAGTATTTGTCATCTTCCACCTGATAGTGTTAACAGTCTCAATACATAAATGGTCATGTGGTGCCTCCGTGAGTACCTTGGAAATGCTTCCATATGGCTTAGAGTAAATGGGCTTGTGGATAATGGTTGTTTCCTTAGTTGGATGTTGCACTGTGTTTATTATTATTATTATTGTTGTAATTGATTTTGTTAAAGTTCAACATCAATACTAAATACACAGAATATACTTTGAGAAAAGTCTCTCTGCTTAGCATAATCTTTGGGAGACTCCATAGCCTAATGGTTAGGCATACCACCTACAGTGCAGATGGTGATTGCAGGGTCACGGGTTCGAAACCCGGGTGCGACTGGTGTTTGTAGTATTTGTCATCTTTCACCTGATAGTGTTAACAGTCTCAATACATAAATGGTCATGTGGTGTCTCCGTGAGTACCTAGGAAATGCTTCCATATGGCTTAGAGTAAATGGGCTTGTGGATAATGGTTGTATTCTTAGTTGGATGTTGCGCTGTGTTTATTATTATTATTATTGTTGTAATTGATTTTGTTAAAGTTCAACATCAATACTAAATACACAGAATATACTTTGAGAAAAGTCTCTCTGCTTAGCATAATCTTTTGGAGGCTCCATAGCATAATGGCTAGGCATCCCACCTACAGTGAAGATGGTGATTGTAGGGTCACTGGTTCGAATCCCGGGTGCGACTGGTGTTTGTAGTATTTGTCATCTTACACCTGATAGTGTTAACAGTCTCAATACATAAATGGTCATGTGGTGTCTCCGTGAGTACCTTGGAAATGCTTCCATATGGCTTAGAGTAAATGGGCTTGTGGATAATGGTTGTATCCTTAGTTGGATGTTGCACTGTGTTTATTATTATTATTGTTGTAATTGATTTTGTTAAAGTTCAACATCAATACTAAATACACAGAATATACTTTGAGAAAAGTCTCTCTGCTTAGCATAATCTTTGGGAGACTCCATAGCCTAATGGTTAGGCATCCCACCTACAGTGCAGATGGTGATTGCAGGGTCACTGGTTCGAATCCCGGGTGCGACTGGTGTTTGTAGTATTTGTAATCTTCCAACTGATAGTGTTAACAGTCTTAATACATAAATGGTCATGTGGTGTCTCCGTGAGTACCTTGGAAATGCTTCCATATGGCTTAGAGTAAATGGGCTTGTGGATAATGGTTGTATTCTTAGTTGGATGTTGCACTGTGTTTATTATTGTTGTAATTGATTTTGTTAAAGTTCAACATCAATACTAAATACACAGAATATACTTTGAGAAAAGTCTCTCTGCTTAGCATAATCTTCGGGAGGCTCCATAGCATAATGGTTAGGCATCCCACGTACAGTGCAGATGGTGATTGCAGGGTCATTGGTTTGAATCCCGGGTGCGACTGGTGTTTGTAGTATTTGTCATCTTCCACCTGATAGTGTTAATATACTCAATACATAAATGGTCATGTGGTGCCTCAGTGAGTACCTTGGAAATGCTTCCATATGGCTTAGAGTAAATGAGCTTGTGGATAATGGTTGTATCCTTAGTTGGATGTTGCACTGTGTTTATTATTATTATTGTTGTAATTGATTTTGTTAAAGTTCAACATTAATACTAAATACACAGAATATACTTTGAGAAAAGTCTCTCTGCTTAGCATAATCCTTGTGAGGCTCCATAGCCTAATGGTTAGGCATCCCGCCTACAGTGCAGATGGTGATTGCAGGGTCACTGGTTCGAATCCAGGGTGCGACTGGTGTTTGTAGTATTTGTTGTCTTCCACCTGATAGTGTTAATAGACTCAATACATAAATGGTCATGTGGTGCCTCAGTGAGTACCTTGGAAATGCTTCCATATGGCTTAGAGTAAATGGGTTTGTGGATAATGGTTGTATCCTTAGTTGGGTGTTGCACTGTGTTTATTATTGTTGTAATTGATTTTGTTAAAGTTCAACATCAATACTAAATACATAGAATATACTTTGAGAAAAGTCTCTCTGCTTAGCATAATATTTGGGAGGCTCCATAGCTTAATGGTTAGGCATCCCGCCTACAGTGCAGATGGTGATTGCGTGGGGCACTGGTTCAAATCCCGGGTGCGACTGGTGTTTGTAGTATTTGTTATCTTCCACCTGATAGTGTTAACAGTCTCAATACATAAATGGTCATGTGGTGCCTCCGTGAGTACCTTGGAAATGCTTCCATATGGCTTAGAGTAAATGGGCTTGTGGATAATGGTTGTATCCTTAGTTCGATGTTGCACTGTGTTTATTATTATTATTGTTGTAATTGATTTTGTTAAAGTTCAACATCAATACTAAATACACAGAATATACTTTGAGAAAAGTCTCTCTGCTTAGCATAATCTTTGGGAGGCTCCATAGCCTAATGGTTAGGCATCCCACCTACAGTGCAGATGGTGATTGCAGGGTCACTGGTTCGAATCATGGGTGCGACTGGTGTTTGTAGTATTTGTCGTCTTCCACCTGATAGTGTTAATAGACTTAATACATAAATGGTCATGTGGTGCCTCAGTGAGTACCTTGGAAATGCTTCCATATGGCTTAGAGTAAATGGGCTTGTGGATAATGGTTGTATCCTTAGTTGGATGTTGCACTGTGTTTATTATTATTATTGTTGTAATTGATTTTGTTAAAGTTCAACATCAATACTAAATACACAGAATATACTTTGAAAAAAGTCTCTCTGCTTAGCATAATCTTTGTGAGGCTCCATAGCCTAATGGTTAGGCATCCCACCTACAGTGCAGATGGTGATTGCAGGGTCACTGGTTCGAATCCCGGGTGCGACTGATGTTTGTAGTATTTGTCGTCTTCCACCTGATAGTGTTAATATACTCAATACATAAATGGTCATGTGGTGCCTCAGTGAGTACCTTGGAAATGCTTCCATATGGCTTAGAGTAAATGGGCTTGTGGATAATGGTTGTATCCTTAGTTGGATGTTGCACTGTGTTTATTATTATTATTGTTGTAATTGATTTTGTTAAAGTTCAACATCAATACTAAATACACAGAAAATACTTTGAGAAAAGTCTCTCTGCTTAGCATAATCTTCGGGAGGCTCCATAGCTTAATGGTTAGGCATCCCGCCTACAGTGCAGATGGTGATTGCAGGGTCACTGGTTCGAATCCCGGGTGCGACTGGTGTTTGTAGTATTTGTCATCTTCCACCTGATAGTGTTAACAGTCTCAATACATAAATGGTCATGTGGTGCCTCCGTGAGTACCTTGGAAATGCTTCCATATGGCTTAGAGTAAATGGGCTTGTGGATAATGGTTGTATCCTTAGTTCGATGTTGCACTGTGTTTATTATTATTATTGTTGTAATTGATTTTGTTAAAGTTCAACATCAATACTAAATACACAGAATATACTTTGAGAAAAGTCTCTCTGCTTAGCATAATCTTTGGGAGGCTCCATAGCCTAATGGTTAGGCATCCCACCTACAGTGCAGATGGTGATTGCAGGGTCACTGGTTCGAATCCTGGGTGCGACTGGTGTTTGTAGTATTTGTCATCTTCCACCTGATAGTGTTAATAGACTTAATACATAAATGGTCATGTGGTGCCTCAGTGAGTACCTTGGAAATGCTTCCATATGGCTTAGAGTAAATGGGCTTGTGGATAATGGTTGTATCCTTAGTTGGATGTTGCACTGTGTTTATTATTATTATTGATGTAATTGATTTTGTTAAAGTTCAACATCAATACAAAATACACAGAATATACTTTGAGAAAAGTCTCTCTGCTTAGCATAATCTTTGGGAGGCTCCATAGCCTAATGTTTAGGCATCCCGCCTACAGTGCAGATGATGATTACAGGGTCACTGGTTCGAATCCCAGGTGCGACTGGTGTTTGTAGTATTTGTCATCTTCCACCTGATAGTGTTAACAGTCTCAATACATAAATGGTCATGTGGTGCCTCCGTGAGTACCTTGGAAATGCTTCCATATGGCTTAGAGTAAATGGGCTTGTGGATAATGGTTGTATCCTTAGTTGGATGTTGCATTGTGTTTATTATTATTATTATTGTTGTAATTGATTTTGTTAAAGTTCAACATCAATACTAAATACACAGAATATACTTTGAGAAAAGTCTCTCTGCTTAGCATAATCCTTGTGAGGCTCCATAGCCTAATGGTTAGGCATCCTGCCTACAGTGCAGATGGTGATTGCAGGGTCACTGGTTCGAATCCAGGGTGCGACTGGTGTTTGTAGTATTTGTTGTCTTCCACCTGATAGTGTTAATAGACTCAATACATAAATGCTCATGTGGTGCCTCAGTGAGTACCTTGGAAATGCTTCCATATGGCTTAGAGTAAATGGGCTTGTGGATAATGGTTGTATCCTTAGTTGGGTGTTGCACTGTGTTTATTATTATTATTGTTGTAATTGATTTTGTTAAAGTTCAACATCAATACTAAATACACAGAATATACTTTGAGAAAAGTCTATCTGCTTAGCATAATATTTGGGAGGCTCCATAGCTTAATGGTTAGGCATCCCGCCTACAGTGCAGATGGTGATTGCAGGGTCACTGGTTCAAATCATTGGTGTGACTGGTGTTTGTAGTATTTGTCATCTTCCACTTGATAGTGTTAATAGTCTCAATACATAAATGGTCATGTGGTGCCTCCGTGAGTACCTTGGAAATGCTTCCATATGGCTTAGAGTAAATGGGCTTGTGGATAATGGATGTATCCTTAGTTGGATGTTGCACTGTGTTTATTATTATTATTGTTGTAATTGATTTTGTTAAAGTTCAACATCAATACTAAATACACAGAATATACTTTGAGAAAAGTCTCTCTGCTTAGCATAATCTTTGTGAGGCTCCATAGCCTAATGGTTAGGCATCCCACCTACAGTGCAGATGGTGATTGCAGGGTCACTGGTTCAAATCCCGGGTGCGACTGGTGTTTGTAGTATTTGTCATCTTCCACCTGATAGTGTTAATATACTCAATACATAAATGGTCATGCGGTGCCTCAGTGAGTACCTTGGAAATGCTTCCATATGGCTTAGAGTAAATGGGCTTGTGGATAATGGTTGTATCCTTAGTTGGATGTTGCACTGTGTTTATTATTATTATTGTTGTAATTGATTTTGTTAAAGTTCAACATCAATACTAAATACACAGAATATACTTTGAGAAAAGTCTCTCTGCTTAGCATAATCTTCGGGAGGCTCCATCGCTTAATGGTTAGGCATCCCGCCTACAGTGCAGATGGTGATTGCAGGGTCACTGGTTCGAATCCCGGGTGCGACTGGTGTTTGTAGTATTTGTCATCTTCCACCTGATAGTGTTAACAGTCTCAATACATAAATGGTCATGTGGTGCCTCCGTGAGTACCTTGGAAATGCTTCCATATGGCTTAGAGTAAATGGGCTTGTGGATAATGGTTGTATCCTTAGTTCGATGTTGCACTGTATTTATTATTATTATTGTTGTAATTGATTTTGTTAAAGTTCAACATCAATACTAAATACACAGAATATACTTTGAGAAAAGTTTCTCTGCTTAGCATAATCTTTGGGAGGCTCCATAGCCTAATGGTTAGGCATCCCGCCTACAGTGCAGATGATGATTACAGGGTCACTGGTTCGAATCCCAGGTGCGACTGGTGTTTGTAGTATTTGTCATCTTCCACCTGATAGTGTTAACAGTCTCAATACATAAATGGTCATGTGGTGCCTCCGTGAGTACCTTGGAAATGCTTCCATATGGCTTAGAGTAAATGGGCTTGTGGATAATGGTTGTTTCCTTAGTTGGATGTTGCACTGTGTTTATTATTATTATTATTGTTGTAATTGATTTTGTTAAAGTTCAACATCAATACTAAATACACAGAATATACTTTGAGAAAAGTCTCTCTGTTTAGTATAATCTTTCGGAGGCTCCATAGCCTAATGGTTAGGCATCCCGCCTACAGTGTAGATGGTGATTGCAGGGTCACTGGTTCAAATCCCGGGTGCGACTGGTGTTTGTAGTATTTGTTATCTTCCACCTAATAGTGTTAACAGTTTCAATACATAAATGGTCATGTGGTGCCTCTGTGAGTTTCTTGGAAATGCTTCCATATGGCTTAGAGTAAATGGGCTTGTGGATAATGGTTGTATCCTTAGTTGGATGTTGCACTGTGTTTATTATTATTATTGTTGTAATTGATTTTGTTAAAGTTCAACATCAATACTAAATACACAGAATATACTTTGAGAAAAGTCTCTCTGCTTAGCATAATCTTTGGGAGACTCCATAGCCTAATGGTTAGGCATACCACCTACAGTGCAGATGGCGATTGCAGGGTCACGGGCTCGAAACCCGGGTGCGACTGGTGTTTGTAGTATTTGTCATCTTTCACCTGATAGTGTTAACAGTCTCAATACATAAATGGTCATGTGGTGCCTCCGTAAGTACCTTGGAAATGCTTCCATATGGATTAGAGTAAATGGGCTTGTGGATAATGGTTGTATCCTTAGTTGGATGTTGCACTGTGTTTATTATTATTATTGTTGTAATTGATTTTGTTAAAGTTCAACATCAATACTAAATACACAGAATATACTTTGAGAAAAGTCTCTCTGCTTAGCATAATCTTTGGGAGACTCCATAGCCTAATGGTTAGGCATACCACCTACAGTCCAGATGGTGATTGCAGGGTCACGGGTTCGAAACCCGGGTGCGACTGGTGTTTGTAGTATTTGTCATCTTTCACCTGATAGTGTTAACAGTCTCAATACATAAATGGTCATGTGGTGTCTCCGTGAGTACCTAGGAAATGCTTCCATATGGCTTAGAGTAAATGGGCTTGTGTATAATGGTTGTATTCTTAGTTGGATGTTGCGCTGTGTTTATTATTGTTGTAATTGATTTTGTTAAAGTTCAACATCAATACTAAATACACAGAATATACTTTGAGAAAAGTCTCTCTGCTTAGCATAATCTTTTGGAGGCTCCATAGCATAATGGTTAGGCATCCCACCTACAGTGAAGATGGTGATTGTAGGGTCACTGGTTCGAATCCCGGGTGCGACTGGTGTTTGTAGTATTTGTCATCTTACACCTGATAGTGTTAACAGTCTCAATACATAAATGGTCATGTGGTGTCTCCGTGAGTACCTTGGAAATGTTTCCATATGGCTTAGAGTAAATGGGCTTGTGGATAATGGTTGTATCCTTAGTTGGATGTTGCACTGTGTTTATTATTATTATTGTTGTAATTGATTTTGTTAAAGTTCAACATCAATACTAAATACACAGAATATACTTTGAGAAAAGTCTCTCTGCTTAGCATAATCTTTGGGAGACTCAATAGCCTAATGGTTAGGCATCCCACCTACAGTGCAGATGGTGATTGCAGGGTCACTGGTTCGAATCCCGGGTGCGACTGGTGTTTGTAGTATTTGTAATCTTCCAACTGATAGTGTTAACAGTCTTAATACATAAATGGTCATGTGGTGTCTCCGTGAGTACCTTGGAAATGCTTCCATATGGCTTAGAGTAAATGGGCTTGTGGATAATGGTTGTATTCTTAGTTGGATGTTGCACTGTGTTTATTATTATTATTGTTGTAATTGATTTTGTTAAAGTTCAACATCAATACTAAATACACAGAATATACTTTGAGAAAAGTCTCTCTGCTT
This sequence comes from Pseudophryne corroboree, assembly GCF_028390025.1. Taxonomy (NCBI): domain Eukaryota; kingdom Metazoa; phylum Chordata; class Amphibia; order Anura; family Myobatrachidae; genus Pseudophryne; species Pseudophryne corroboree. The sequence continues at coordinate 69,557,389 of NC_086453.1, forward strand.
AGCATAATCTTCGGGAGGCTCCATAGCATAATGGTTAGGCATCCCACCTACAGTGCAGATGGTGATTGCAGGGTCACTGGTTTGAATCCCGGGTGCGACTGGTGTTTGTAGTATTTGTCATCTTCCACCTGATAGTGTTAATATACTCAATACATAAATGGTCATGTGGTGCCTCAGTGAGTACCTTGGAAATGCTTCCATATGGCTTAGAGTAAATGAGCTTGTGGATAATGGTTGTATCCTTAGTTGGATGTTGCACTGTGTTTATTATTATTATTGTTGTAATTGATTTTGTTAAAGTTCAACATTAATACTAAATACACAGAATATACTTTGAGAAAAGTCTCTCTGCTTAGCATAATCCTTGTGAGGCTCCATAGCCTAATGGTTAGGCATCCCGCCTACAGTGCAGATGGTGATTGCAGGGTCACTGGTTCGAATCCAGGGTGCGACTGGTGTTTGTAGTATTTGTTGTCTTCCACCTGATAGTGTTAATAGACTCAATACATAAATGGTCATGTGGTGCCTCAGTGAGTACCTTGGAAATGCTTCCATATGGCTTAGAGTAAATGGGTTTGTGGATAATGGTTGTATCCTTAGTTGGGTGTTGCACTGTGTTTATTATTGTTGTAATTGATTTTGTTAAAGTTCAACATCAATACTAAATACATAGAATATACTTTGAGAAAAGTCTCTCTGCTTAGCATAATATTTGGGAGGCTCCATAGCTTAATGGTTAGGCATCCCGCCTACAGTGCAGATGGTGATTGCGTGGGGCACTGGTTCAAATCCCGGGTGCGACTGGTGTTTGTAGTATTTGTCATCTTCCACCTGATAGTGTTAACAGTCTCAATACATAAATGGTCATGTGGTGCCTCCGTGAGTACCTTGGAAATGCTTCCATATGGCTTAGAGTAAATGGGCTTGTGGATAATGGTTGTATCCTTAGTTCGATGTTGCACTGTGTTTATTATTATTATTGTTGTAATTGATTTTGTTAAAGTTCAACATCAATACTAAATACACAGAATATACTTTGAGAAAAGTCTCTCTGCTTAGCATAATCTTTGGGAGGCTCCATAGCCTAATGGTTAGGCATCCCACCTACAGTGCAGATGGTGATTGCAGGGTCACTGGTTCGAATCCTGGGTGCGACTGGTGTTTGTAGTATTTGTCGTCTTCCACCTGATAGTGTTAATAGACTTAATACATAAATGGTCATGTGGTGCCTCAGTGAGTACCTTGGAAATGCTTCCATATGGCTTAGAGTAAATGGGCTTGTGGATAATGGTTGTATCCTTAGTTGGATGTTGCACTGTGTTTATTATTATTATTGTTGTAATTGATTTTGTTAAAGTTCAACATCAATACTAAATACACAGAATATACTTTGAAAAAAGTCTCTCTGCTTAGCATAATCTTTGTGAGGCTCCATAGCCTAATGGTTAGGCATCCCACCTACAGTGCAGATGGTGATTGCAGGGTCACTGGTTCGAATCCCGGGTGCGACTGGTGTTTGTAGTATTTGTCGTCTTCCACCTGATAGTGTTAATATACTCAATACATAAATGGTCATGTGGTGCCTCAGTGAGTACCTTGGAAATGCTTCCATATGGCTTAGAGTAAATGGGCTTGTGGATAATGGTTGTATCCTTAGTTGGATGTTGCACTGTGTTTATTATTATTATTGTTGTAATTGATTTTGTTAAAGTTCAACATCAATACTAAATACACAGAAAATACTTTGAGAAAAGTCTCTCTGCTTAGCATAATCTTCGGGAGGCTCCATTGCTTAATGGTTAGGCATCCCGCCTACAGTGCAGATGGTGATTGCAGGGTCACTGGTTCGAATCCCGGGTGCGACTGGTGTTTGTAGTATTTGTCATCTTCCACCTGATAGTGTTAACAGTCTCAATACATAAATGGTCATGTGGTGCCTCCGTGAGTACCTTGGAAATGCTTCCATATGGCTTAGAGTAAATGGGCTTGTGGATAATGGTTGTATCCTTAGTTCGATGTTGCACTGTGTTTATTATTATTATTGTTGTAATTGATTTTGTTAAAGTTCAACATCAATACTAAATACACAGAATATACTTTGAGAAAAGTCTCTCTGCTTAGCATAATCTTTGGGAGGCTCCATAGCCTAATGGTTAGGCATCCCACCTACAGTGCAGATGGTGATTGCAGGGTCACTGGTTCGAATCCTGGGTGCGACTGGTGTTTGTAGTATTTGTCATCTTCCACCTGATAGTGTTAATAGACTTAATACATAAATGGTCATGTGGTGCCTCAGTGAGTACCTTGGAAATGCTTCCATATGGCTTAGAGTAAATGGGCTTGTGGATAATGGTTGTATCCTTAGTTGGATGTTGCACTGTGTTTATTATTATTATTGATGTAATTGATTTTGTTAAAGTTCAACATCAATACAAAATACACAGAATATACTTTGAGAAAAGTCTCTCTGCTTAGCATAATCTTTGGGAGGCTCCATAGCCTAATGTTTAGGCATCCCGCCTACAGTGCAGATGATGATTACAGGGTCACTGGTTCGAATCCCAGGTGCGACTGGTGTTTGTAGTATTTGTCATCTTCCACCTGATAGTGTTAACAGTCTCAATACATAAATGGTCATGTGGTGCCTCCGTGAGTACCTTGGAAATGCTTCCATATGGCTTAGAGTAAATGGGCTTGTGGATAATGGTTGTATCCTTAGTTGGATGTTGCACTGTGTTTATTATTATTATTGTTGTAATTGATTTTGTTAAAGTTCAACATCAATACAAAATACACAGAATATACTTTGAGAAAAGTCTCTCTGCTTAGCATAATCTTTGGGAGGCTCCATAGCCTAATGTTTAGGCATCCCGCCTACAGTGCAGATGATGATTACAGGGTCACTGGTTCGAATCCCGGGTGCGACTGGTGTTTGTAGTATTTGTCGTCTTCCACCTGATAGTGTTAATAGATTTAATACATAAATGGTCATGTGGTGCCTCAGTGAGTACCTTGGAAATGCTTCCATATGGCTTAAAGTAAATGGGCTTGTGGATAATGGTTGTATCCTTAGTTGGATGTTGCACTGTGTTTATTATTATTATTGTTGTAATTGATTTTGTTAAAGTTCAACATCAATACTAAATACACAGAATATACTTTGAGAAAAGTCTCTCTGCTTAGCATAATCTTTGTGAGGCTCCATAGCCTAATGGTTAGGCATCCCACCTACAGTGCAGATGGTGATTGCAGGGTCACTGGTTCGAATCCCGGGTGCGACTGGTGTTTGTAGTATTTGTCGTCTTCCACCTGATAGTGTTAATATACTCAATACATAAATGGTCATGTGGTGCCTCAGTGAGTACCTTGGAAATGCTTCCATATGGCTTAGAGTAAATGGGCTTGTGGATAATGGTTGTATCCTTAGTTGGATGTTGCACTGTGTTTATTATTATTATTATTGTTGTAATTGATTTTGTTAAAGTTCAACTTCAATACTAAATACACAGAATATACTTTGAGAAAAGTCTCTCTGCTTAGCATAATCTTCGGGAGGCTCCATAGCTTAATGGTTAGGCATACCGCCTACAGTGCAGATGGTGATTGCAGGATCACTGGTTCGAATCCCGGGTGCGACTGGTGTTTGTAGTATTTGTCATCTTTCACCTGATAGTGTTAACAGTCTCAATACATAAATGGTCATGTGGTGCCTCCGTGAGTACCTTGGAAATGCTTCCATATGGCTTAGAGTAAATGGGCTTGTGGATAATGGTTGTATCCTTAGTTCGATGTTGCACTGTGTTTATTATTATTATTGTTGTAATTGATTTTGTTAAAGTTCAACATCAATACTAAATACACAGAATATACTTTGAGAAAAGTCTCTCTGCTTAGCATAATCTTTGGGAGGCTCCATAGCCTAATGGTTAGGCATCCCACTTACAGTGCAGATGGTGATTGCAGGGTCACTGGTTCGAATCCTGGGTGCGACTGGTGTTTGTAGTATTTGTCGTCTTCCACCTGATAGTATTAATAGACTTAATACATAAATGGTCATGTGGTGCCTCAGTGAGTACCTTGGAAATGCTTCCATATGGCTTAGAGTAAATGGGCTTGTGGATAATGGTTGTATCCTTAGTTGGATGTTGCACTGTGTTTATTATTATTATTGTTGTAATTGATTTTGTTAAAGTTCAACATCAATACAAAATACACAGAATATACTTTGAGAAAAGTCTCTCTGCTTAGCATAATCTTTGGGAGGCTCCATAGCCTAATGTTTAGGCATCCCGCCTACAGTGCAGATGATGATTACAGGGTCACTGGTTCGAATCCCAGGTGCGACTGGTGTTTGTAGTATTTGTCATCTTCCACCTGATAGTGTTAACAGTCTCAATACATAAATGGTCATGTGGTGCCTCCGTGAGTACCTTGGAAATGCTTCCATATGGCTTAGAGTAAATGGGCTTGTGGATAATGGTTGTTTCCTTAGTTGGATGTTGCACTGTTTTTATTATTATTATTATTGTTGTAATTGATTTTGTTAAAGTTCAACATCAATACTAAATACACAGAATATACTTTGAGAAAAGTCTCTCTGCTTAGCATAATCTTCGGGAGGCTCCATAGCTTAATGGTTAGGCATACCGCCTACAGTGCAGATGGTGATTGCAGGGTCACTGGTTCGAATCCCGGGTGCGATTGGTGTTTGTAGTATTTGTAATCTTCCACCTGATAGTGTTAACAGTCTCAATACATAAATGGTCATGTGGTGCCTCCGTGAGTACCTTGGAAATGCTTCCATATGGCTTAGAGTAAATGGGCTTGTGGATAATGGTTGTATCCTTAGTTCAATGTTGCACTGTGTTTATTATTATTATTGTTGTAATTGATTTTGTTAAAGTTCAACATCAATACAAAATACACAGAATATACTTTGAGAAAAGTCTCTCTGCTTAGCATAATCTTTGGGAGGCTCCATAGCCTAATGTTTAGGCATCCCGCCTACAGTGCAGATGATGATTACAGGGTCACTGGTTCGAATCCCAGGTGCGACTGGTGTTTGTAGTATTTGTCATCTTCCACCTGATAGTGTTAACAGTCTCAATACATAAATGGTCATGTGGTGCCTCTGTGAGTACCTTGGAAATGCTTCCATATGGCTTAGAGTAAATGGGCTTGTGGATAATGGTTGTATCCTTAGTTGGATGTTGCACTGTGTTTATTATTATTATTGTTGTAATTGATTTTGTTAAAGTTCAACATCAATACTAAATACACAGAATATACTTTGAGAAAAGTCTCTCTGCTTAGCATAATCTTTGGGAGGCTCCATAGCATAATGGTTAGGCATCCCGCCTACAGTGCAGATGGTGATTGCAGGGTCATTGGTTCAAATCCCGGGTGCGACTGGTGTTTGTAGTATTTGTCATCTTCCACCTGATAGTGTTAACAGTCTCAATACATAAATGGTCATGTGGTGTCTCCGTGAGTACCTTGGAAATGCTTCCATATGGCTTAGAGTAAATGGGCTTGTGGATAATGGTTGTATTCTTAGTTGGATGTTGCACTGTGTTTATTGTTGTAATTGATTTTGTTAAAGTTCAACATCAATACTAAATACACAGAATATACTTTGCGAAAAGTCTCTCTGCTTAGCATAATCTTCGGGAGGCTCCATAGCATAATGGTTAGGCATCCCACCTACAGTGCAGATGGTGATTGCAGGGTCACTGGTTCAAATCCCGGGTGCGACTGGGGTTTGTAGTATTTGTCATCTTCCACCTGATAGTGTTAACAGTCTCAATACATAAATGGTCATGTGGTGCCTCCGTGAGTACCTTGGAAATGCTTCCATATGGCTTAGAGTAAATGGGCTTGTGGATAATGGTTGTATCCTTAGTTGGATGTTGCACTGTGTTTATTATTATTATTGTTGTAATTGATTTTGTTAAAGTTCAACATCAATACTAAATACACAGAATATACTTTGAGAAAAGTCTCTCTGCTTAGCATAATCTTTGGGAGGCTCCATAGCATAATGGTTAGGCATCCCACCTACAGTGAAGATGGTGATTGTAGGGTCACTGGTTCGAATCCCGGGTGCAACTGGTGTTTGTAGTATTTCTCATCTTCCACCTGATAGTGTTAACAGTCTCAATACATAAATGGTCATGTGGTGTCTCCGTGAGTACCTTGGAAATGCTTCCATATGGCTTAGAGTAAATGGGCTTGTGGATAATGGTTGTATCCTTAGTTGGATGTTGCACTGTGTTTATTATTTTTATTGTTGTAATTGATTTTGTTAAAGTTCAACATCAATACTAAATACACAGAATATACTTTGAGAAAAGTCTCTCTGCTTAGCATAATCTTTGGGAGACTCCATAGCATAATGATTAGGCATCCCCCCTACAGTGCAGATGGTGATTGCAGGGTCACTGGTTCAAATCCCGGGTGCGACTGGTGTTTGTAGTATTTGTCATCTTCCACCTGATAGTGTTAACAGTCTCAATACATAAATGGTCATGTGGTGCCTCCGTGAGTACCTTGGAAATGCTTCCATATGGCTTAGAGTAAATGGGCTTGTGGATAATGGTTGTATCCTTAGTTGGATGTTGCACTGTGTTTATTATTATTATTGTTGTAATTGATTTTGTTAAAGTTCAACATCAATACTAAATACACAGAATATACTTTGAGAAAAGTCTCTCTGCTTAGCATAATCTTTGGGAGGCTCCATAGCATAATGGTTAGGCATCCCGCCTACAGTGCAGATGGTGATTACAGGGTCACTGGTTCGAATCCCAAGTGCGACTGGTGTTTGTAGTATTTGTCATCTTCCACCTGATAGTGTTAACAGTCTCAATACATAAATGGTCATGTGGTGCCTCCGTAAGTACCTTGGAAATGCTTCCATATGTCTTAGAGTAAATGGACTTGTGGATAATGGTTGGATGTTGCACTGTGTTTATTATTATTATTGTTGTAATTGATTTTGTTAAAGTTCAACATCAATACTAAATACACAGAATATACTTTGAGAAAAGTCTCTCTGCTTAGCATAATCTTTGGGAGACTCCATAGCCTAATGGTTAGGCATCCCACCTACAGTGCAGATGGTGATTGCAGGGTCACTGGTTCAAATCCCGGGTGCGACTGGTGTTTGTAGTATTTTTCATCTTCCACCTGACAGTGTTAACAGTCTCAATACATAAATGGTCATGTGGTGTCTCCGTGAGTACCTTGGAAATGCTTCCATATGGCTTAGAGTAAATGGGCTTGTGGATAATGGTTGTATTATTAGTTGGATGTTGCACTGTGTTTATTGTTGTAATTGATTTTGTTAAAGTTCAACATCAATACTAAATACACAGAATATACTTTGAGAAAAGTCTCTCTGCTTAGCATAATCTTCGGGAGGCTCCATAGCATAATGGTTAGGCATCCCACCTACAGTGCAGATGGTGATTGCAGGGTCACTGGTTCGAATCCCAGGTGTGACTGGTGTTTATAGTATTTGTCATCTTCCACCTGATAGTGTTAACAGTCTCAATACATAAATGGTCATGTGGTGCCTCCGTGAGTACCTTGGAAATGCTTCCATATGGCTTAGAGTAAATGGGCTTGTGGATAATGGTTGTATCCTTAGTTGGATGTTGCACTGTGTTTATTATTATTATTGTTGTAATTGATTTTGTTAAAGTTCAACATCAATACTAAATACACAGAGTATACTTTGAGAAAAGTCTCTCTGCTTAGCATAATCTTCGGGAGGCTCCATAGCATAATGGTTAGGCATCCCACCTACAGTGCAGATGGTGATTGCAGGGTCACTGGTTCAAATCCCGGGTGCGACTGGTGTTTGTAGTATTTGTCATCTTCCACCTGATAGTGTTAACAGTCTCAATACATAAATGGTCATGTGGTGTCTCCGTGAGTACCTTGGAAATGCTTCCATATGGCTTAGAGTAAATGGGCTTGTGGATAATGGTTGTATTCTTAGTTGGATGTTGCACTGTGTTTATTGTTGTAATTGATTTTGTTAAAGTTCAACATCAATACTAAATACACAGAATATACTTTGAGAAAAGTCTCTCTGCTTAGCATAATCTTCGGGAGGCTCCATAGCATAATGGTTAGGCATCCCACCTACAGTGCAGATGGTGATTGCAGGGTCACTGGTTCGAATCCCAGGTGTGACTGGTGTTTGTAGTATTTGTCATCTTCCACCTGATAGTGTTAACAGTCTCAATACATAAATGGTCATGTGGTGCCTCCGTGAGTACCTTGGAAATGCTTCCATATGGCTTAGAGTAAATGGGCTTGTGGATAATGGTTGTATCCTTAGTTGGATGTTGCACTGTGTTTATTATTATTATTGTTGTAATTGATTTTGTTAAAGTTCAACATCAATACTAAATACACAGAATATACTTTGAGAAAAGTCTCTCTGCTTAGCATAATCTTTGGGAGGCTCCATAGCATAATGGTTAGGCATCCCACCTACAGTGAAGATGGTGATTGTAGGGTTACTGGTTCGAATCCCGGGTGCGACTGGTGTTTGTAGTATTTGTCATCTTCCACCTGATAGTGTTAACAGTCTCAATACATAAATGGTCATGTGGTGTCTCCGTGAGTACCTTGGAAATGCTTCCATATGGCTTAGAGTAAATGGGCTTGTGGATAATGGTTGGATGTTGCACTGTGTTTATTATTATTATTGTTGTAATTGATTTTGTTAAAGTTCAACATCAATACTAAATACACAGAATATACTTTGAGAAAAGTCTCTCTGCTTAGCATAATCTTCGGGAGACTCCATAGCCTAATGGTTAGGCATCCCACCTACAGTGCAGATGGTGATTGCAGGGTCACTGGTTCGAATCCCGGGTGCGACTGGTGTTTGTAGTATTTGTCATCTTCCAACTGATAGTGTTAACAGTCTTAATACATAAATGGTCATGTGGTGCCTCCGTTAGTACCTTGGAAATGCTTCCATAAGGCTTAGAGTAAATGGGCTTGTGGATAATGGTTGTATCCTTAGTTGGATGTTGCACTGTGTTTATTATTATTATTGTTGTAATTGATTTTGTTAAAGTTCAACATCAATACTAAATACACAGAATATACTTTGAGAAAAGTCTCTCTGCTTAGCATAATCTTTGGGAGGCTCCATAGCATAATGGTTAGGCATCCCACCTACAGTGCAGATGGTGATTACAGGGTCACTGGTTCGAATCCCGAGTGCGACTGGTGTTTGTAGTATTTGTCATCTTCCACCTGATAGTGTTAACAGTCTCAATACATAAATGGTCATGTGGTGCCTCCGTAAGTACCTTGGAAATGCTTCTATATGGCTTAGAGTAAATGGACTTGTGGATAATGGTTGTATCCTTAGTTGGATGTTGCACTGTGTTTATTATTATTGTTGTAATTGATTTTGTTAAAGTTCAACATCAATACTAAATACACAGAATATACTTTGAGAAAAGTCTCTCTGCTTAGCATAATCTTCGGGAGGCTCCATAGCATAATAATTAGGCATCCCACCTACAGTGCAGATGTTGATTGCAGGGTCACTGGTTCGAATCCCGGGTGCGACTGGTGTTTGTAGTATTTGTCATCTTCCACCTGATAGTGTTAACAGTCTCAATACATAAATGGTCATGTGGTGCCTCCGTAAGTACCTTGGAAATGCTTCCATATGGCTTAGAGTAAATGGGCTTGTGGATAATGGTTGTATCCTTAGTTGGATGTTGCACTGTGTTTATTATTATTATTGTTGTAATTGATTTTGTTAAAGTTCAACATCGATACTTAATACACAGAATATACTTTGAGAAAAGTCTCTCTGCTTAGCATAATCTTTGGGAGGCTCCATAGCCTAATGGTTAAGCATCCCGCCTACAGTGCAGATGGTGATTGCAGGGTCACTGGTTCGAATCCCGGGTGCGACTGGCGTTTGTAGTATTTGTTATCTTCCACCTGATAGTGTTAACAGTCTCAATACATAAATGGTCATGTGGTGCCTCCGTGAGTACCTTGGAAATGCTTCCATATGTCTTAGAGTAAATGGGCTTGTGGATAATGGTTGTATCCTTAGTTGGATGTTGCACTGTGTTTATTATTATTATTGTTGTAATTGATTTTGTTAAAGTTCAACATCAATACTAAATACACAGAATATACTTTGAGAAAAGTCTCTCTGCTTAGCATAATCTTCGGGAGGCTCCATAGCATAATGGTTAGGCATCCCACCTACAGTGCAGATGGTGATTGCAGGGTCACTGGTTCGAATCCCAGGTGTGACTGGTGTTTGTAGTATTTGTCATCTTCCACCTGATAGTGTTAACAGTCTCAATACATAAATGGTCATGTGGTGCCTCCGTGAGTACCTTGGAAATGCTTCCATATGGCTTAGAGTAAATGGGCTTGTGGATAATGGTTGTATCCTTAGTTGGATGTTGCACTGTGTTTATTATTATTATAATTGATTTTGTTAAAGTTCAACATCAATACTAAATACACAGAATATACTTTGAGAAAAGTCTCTCTGCTTAGCATAATCTTTGGGAGGCTCCATAGCATAATGGTTAGGCATCCCACCTACAGTGAAGATGGTGATTGTAGGGTTACTGGTTCGAATCCCTGGTGCGACTGGTGTTTGTAGTATTTGTCATCTTCCACCTGATAGTGTTAACAGTCTCAATACATAAATGGTCATGTGGTGTCTCCGTGAGTACCTTGGAAATGCTTCCATATGGCTTAGAGTAAATGGGCTTGTGGATAATGGTTGGATGTTGCACTGTGTTTATTATTATTATTGTTGTAATTGATTTTGTTAAAGTTCAACATCAATACTAAATACACAGAATATACTTTGAGAAAAGTCTCTCTGCTTAGCATAATCTTCGGGAGACTCCATAGCCTAATGGTTAGGCATCCCACCTACAGTGCAGATGGTGATTGCAGGGTCACTGGTTCGAATCCCGGGTGCAACTGGTGTTTGTAGTATTTGTCATCTTCCAACTGATAGTGTTAACAGTCTTAATACATAAATGGTCATGTGGTGTCTCCGTGAGTACCTTGGAAATGCTTCCATATGGCTTAGAGTAAATGGGCTTGTGGATAATGGTTGTATTCTTAGTTGGATGTTGCACTGTGTTTATTATTATTATTGTTGTAATTGATTTTGTTAAAGTTCAACATCAATACTAAATACACAGAATATACTTTGAGAAAAGTCTCTCTGCTTAGCATAATCTTCGGGAGGCTCCATAGCATAATGGTTAGGCATCCCACCTACAGTGCAGATGGTGATTGCAGGGTCACTGGTTCGAATCCCGGGTGCGACTGGTGTTTGTAGTATTTGTCATCTTCCACCTGATAGTGTTAACAGTCTAAATACATAAATGGTCATGTGGTGCCTCCGTTAGTACCTTGGAAATGCTTCCATATGGCTTAGAGTAAATGGGCTTGTGGATAATGGTTGTATCCTTAGTTGGATGTTGCACTGTGTTTATTATTATTATTGTTGTAATTGATTTTGTTAAAGTTCAACATCAATACTAAATACACAGAATATACTTTGAGAAAAGTCTCTCTGCTTAGCATAATCTTTGGGAGGCTCCATAGCATAATGGTTAGGCATCCCGCCTACAGTGCAGATGGTGATTACAGGGTCACTGGTTCGAATCCCGAGTGCGACTGGTGTTTGTAGTATTTGTCATCTTCCACCTGATAGTGTTAACAGTCTCAATACATAAATGGTCATGTGGTGCCTCCGTAAGTACCTTGGAAATGCTTCCATATGGCTTAGAGTAAATGGACTTGTGGATAATGGTTGTATCCTTAGTTGGATGTTGCACTGTGTTTATTATTATTGTTGTAATTGATTTTGTTAAAGTTCAACATCAATACTAAATACACAGAATATACTTTGAGAAAAGTCTCTCTGCTTAGCATAATCTTCGGGAGGCTCCATAGCATAATAATTAGGCATCCCACCTACAGTGCAGATGTTGATTGCAGGGTCACTGGTTCGAATCCCGGGTGCGACTGGTGTTTGTAGTATTTGTCATCTTCCACCTGATAGTGTTAACAGTCTCAATACATAAATGGTCATGTGGTGCCTCCGTAAGTACCTTGGAAATGCTTCCATATGGCTTAGAGTAAATGGGCTTGTGGATAATGGTTGTATCCTTAGTTGGATGTTGCACTGTGTTTATTATTATTATTGTTGTAATTGATTTTGTTAAAGTTCAACATCGATACTTAATACACAGAATATACTTTGAGAAAAGTCTCTCTGCTTAGCATAATCTTTGGGAGGCTCCATAGCCTAATGGTTAAGCATCCCGCCTACAGTGCAGATGGTGATTGCAGGGTCACTGGTTCGAATCCCGGGTGCGACTGGCGTTTGTAGTATTTGTTATCTTCAACCTGATAGTGTTAACAGTCTCATTACATAAATGGTCATGTGGTGCCTCCGTGAGTACCTTGGAAATGCTTCCATATGGCTTAGAGTAAATGGGCTTGTGGATAATGGTTGTATCCTTAGTTGGATGTTGCACTGTGTTTATTATTATTGTTGTTGTAATTGATTTTGTTAAAGTTCAACATCAATACTAAATACACAGAGTATACTTTGAGAAAAGTCTCTCTGCTTAGCATAATCTTCGGGAGGCTCCATAGCATAATGGTTAGGCATCCCACCTACAGTGCAGATGGTGATTGCAGGGTCACTGGTTCAAATCCCGGGTGCGACTGGTGTTTGTAGTATTTGTCATCTTCCACCTGATAGTGTTAACAGTCTCAATACATAAATGGTCATGTGGTGTCTCCGTGAGTACCTTGGAAATGCTTCCATATGGCTTAGAGTAAATGGGCTTGTGGATAATGGTTGTATTCTTAGTTGGATGTTGCACTGTGTTTATTGTTGTAATTGATTTTGTTAAAGTTCAACATCAATACTAAATACACAGAATATACTTTGAGAAAAGTCTCTCTGCTTAGCATAATCTTCGGGAGGCTCCATAGCATAATGGTTAGGCATCCCACCTACAGTGCAGATGGTGATTGCAGGGTCACTGGTTCGAATCCCAGGTGTGACTGGTGTTTGTAGTATTTGTCATCTTCCACCTGATAGTGTTAACAGTCTCAATACATAAATGGTCATGTGGTGCCTCCGTGAGTACCTTGGAAATGCTTCCATATGGCTTAGAGTAAATGGGCTTGTGGATAATGGTTGTATCCTTAGTTGGATCTTGCACTGTGTTTATTATTATTATAATTGATTTTGTTAAAGTTCAACATCAATACTAAATACACAGAATATACTTTGAGAAAAGTCTCTCTGCTTAGCATAATCTTTGGGAGGCTCCATAGCATAACGGTTAGGCATCCCACCTACAGTGAAGATGGTGATTGTAGGGTTACTGGTTCGAATCCCTGGTGCGACTGGTGTTTGTAGTATTTGTCATCTTCCACCTGATAGTGTTAACAGTCTCAATACATAAATGGTCATGTGGTGTCTCCGTGAGTACCTTGGAAATGCTTCCATATGGCTTAGAGTAAATGGGCTTGTGGATAATGGTTGGATGTTGCACTGTGTTTATTATTATTATTGTTGTAATTGATTTTGTTAAAGTTCAACATCAATACTAAATACACAGAATATACTTTGAGAAAAGTCTCTCTGCTTAGCATAATCTTCGGGAGACTCCATAGCATAATGGTTAGGCATCCCACCTACAGTGCAGATGGTGATTGCAGGGTCACTGGTTCGAATCCCGGGTGCGACTGGTGTTTGTAGTATTTGTCCTCTTCCACCTGATAGTGTTAACAGTCTCAATACATAAATGGTCATGTGGTGCCTCCGTTAGTACCTTGGAAATGCTTCCATATGGCTTAGAGTAAATGGGCTTGTGGATAATGGTTGTATCCTTAGTTGGATGTTGCACTGTGTTTATTATTATTATTGTTGTAATTGATTTTGTTAAAGTTCAACATCAATACTAAATACACAGAATATACTTTGAGAAAAGTCTCTCTGCTTAGCATAATCTTTGGGAGGCTCCATAGCCTAATGGTTAGGCATCCCACCTACAGTGCAGATGGTGATTACAGTGTCACTGGTTCGAATCCCGAGTGCGACTGGTGTTTGTAGTATTTGTCATCTTCCACCTGATAGTGTTAACAGTCTCAATACATAAATGGTCATGTGGTGCCTCCGTAAGTACCTTGGAAATGCTTCCATATGGCTTAGAGTAAATGGACTTGTGGATAATGGTTGTATCCTTAGTTGGATGTTGCACTGTGTTTATTATTATTGTTGTAATTGATTTTGTTAAAGTTCAACATCAATACTAAATACACAGAATATACTTTGAGAAAAGTCTCTCTGCTTAGCATAATCTTCGGGAGGCTCCATAGCATAATAATTAGGCATCCCACCTACAGTGCAGATGTTGATTGCAGGGTCACTGGTTCAAATCCCAGGTGCGACTGGTGTTTGTAGTATTTGTCATCTTCCACCTGATAGTGTTAACAATCTCAATACATAAATGGTCATGTGGTGCCTCCGTAAGTACCTTGGAAATGCTTCCATATGGCTTAGAGTAAATGGGCTTGTGGATAATGGTTGTATCCTTAGTTGGATGTTGCACTGTGTTTATTATTATTATTGTTGTAATTGATTTTGTTAAAGTTCAACATCGATACTTAATACACAGAATATACTTTGAGAAAAGTCTCTCTGCTTAGCATAATCTTCGGGAGGCTCCATAGCCTAATGGTTAAGCATCCCGCCTACAGTGCAGATGGTGATTGCAGGGTCACTGGTTCGAACCCCGGGTGCGACTGGCGTTTGTAGTATTTGTTATCTTCCACCTGATAGTGTTAACAGTCTCAATACATAAATGGTCATGTGGTGCCTCAGTGAGTACCTTGGAAATGCTTCCATATGGCTTAGAGTAAATGGGCTTGTGGATAATGGTTGTATCCTTAGTTGGATGTTGCACTGTGTTTATTATTATTATTGTTGTAATTGATTTTGTTAAAGTTCAACATCAATACTAAATACACAGAATACACTTTGAGAAAAGTCTCTCTGCTTAGCATAATCTTCGGGAGGCTCCATAGCATAATGGTTAGGCATCCCACCTACAGTGCAGATGGTGATTGCAGGGTCACTGGTTCGAATCCCGGGTGCGACTGGTGTTTGTAGTATTTGTCATCTTCCACCTGATAGTGTTAACAGTCTAAATACATAAATGGTCATGTGGTGCCTCCGTTAGTACCTTGGAAATGCTTCCATATGGCTTAGAGTAAATGGGCTTGTGGATAATGGTTGTATCCTTAGTTGGATGTTGCACTGTGTTTATTATTATTATTGTTGTAATTGATTTTGTTAAAGTTCAACATCAATACTAAATACACAGAATATACTTTGAGAAAAGTCTCTCTGCTTAGCATAATCTTTGGGAGGCTCCATAGCATAATGGTTAGGCATCCCGCCTACAGTGCAGATGGTGATTACAGGGTCACTGGTTCGAATCCCGAGTGCGACTGGTGTTTGTAGTATTTGTCATCTTCCACCTGATAGTGTTAACAGTCTCAATACATAAATGGTCATGTGGTGCCTCCGTAAGTACCTTGGAAATGCTTCCATATGGCTTAGAGTAAATGGACTTGTGGATAATGGTTGTATCCTTAGTTGGATGTTGCACTGTGTTTATTATTATTGTTGTAATTGATTTTGTTAAAGTTCAACATCAATACTAAATACACAGAATATACTTTGAGAAAAGTCTCTCTGCTTAGCATAATCTTCGGGAGGCTCCATAGCATAATAATTAGGCATCCCACCTACAGTGCAGATGTTGATTGCAGGGTCACTGGTTCGAATCCCGGGTGCGACTGGTGTTTGTAGTATTTGTCATCTTCCACCTGATAGTGTTAACAGTCTCAATACATAAATGGTCATGTGGTGCCTCCGTAAGTACCTTGGAAATGCTTCCATATGGCTTAGAGTAAATGGGCTTGTGGATAATGGTTGTATCCTTAGTTGGATGTTGCACTGTGTTTATTATTATTATTGTTGTAATTGATTTTGTTAAAGTTCAACATCGATACTTAATACACAGAATATACTTTGAGAAAAGTCTCTCTGCTTAGCATAATCTTTGGGAGGCTCCATAGCCTAATGGTTAAGCATCCCGCCTACAGTGCAGATGGTGATTGCAGGGTCACTGGTTCGAATCCCGGGTGCGACTGGCGTTTGTAGTATTTGTTATCTTCAACCTGATAGTGTTAACAGTCTCATTACATAAATGGTCATGTGGTGCCTCCGTGAGTACCTTGGAAATGCTTCCATATGGCTTAGAGTAAATGGGCTTGTGGATAATGGTTGTATCCTTAGTTGGATGTTGCACTGTGTTTATTATTATTGTTGTTGTAATTGATTTTGTTAAAGTTCAACATCAATACTAAATACACAGAGTATACTTTGAGAAAAGTCTCTCTGCTTAGCATAATCTTCGGGAGGCTCCATAGCATAATGGTTAGGCATCCCACCTACAGTGCAGATGGTGATTGCAGGGTCACTGGTTCAAATCCCGGGTGCGACTGGTGTTTGTAGTATTTGTCATCTTCCACCTGATAGTGTTAACAGTCTCAATACATAAATGGTCATGTGGTGTCTCCGTGAGTACCTTGGAAATGCTTCCATATGGCTTAGAGTAAATGGGCTTGTGGATAATGGTTGTATTCTTAGTTGGATGTTGCACTGTGTTTATTGTTGTAATTGATTTTGTTAAAGTTCAACATCAATACTAAATACACAGAATATACTTTGAGAAAAGTCTCTCTGCTTAGCATAATCTTCGGGAGGCTCCATAGCATAATGGTTAGGCATCCCACCTACAGTGCAGATGGTGATTGCAGGGTCACTGGTTCGAATCCCAGGTGTGACTGGTGTTTGTAGTATTTGTCATCTTCCACCTGATAGTGTTAACAGTCTCAATACATAAATGGTCATGTGGTGCCTCCGTGAGTACCTTGGAAATGCTTCCATATGGCTTAGAGTAAATGGGCTTGTGGATAATGGTTGTATCCTTAGTTGGATCTTGCACTGTGTTTATTATTATTATAATTGATTTTGTTAAAGTTCAACATCAATACTAAATACACAGAATATACTTTGAGAAAAGTCTCTCTGCTTAGCATAATCTTTGGGAGGCTCCATAGCATAACGGTTAGGCATCCCACCTACAGTGAAGATGGTGATTGTAGGGTTACTGGTTCGAATCCCTGGTGCGACTGGTGTTTGTAGTATTTGTCATCTTCCACCTGATAGTGTTAACAGTCTCAATACATAAATGGTCATGTGGTGTCTCCGTGAGTACCTTGGAAATGCTTCCATATGGCTTAGAGTAAATGGGCTTGTGGATAATGGTTGGATGTTGCACTGTGTTTATTATTATTATTGTTGTAATTGATTTTGTTAAAGTTCAACATCAATACTAAATACACAGAATATACTTTGAGAAAAGTCTCTCTGCTTAGCATAATCTTCGGGAGACTCCATAGCATAATGGTTAGGCATCCCACCTACAGTGCAGATGGTGATTGCAGGGTCACTGGTTCGAATCCCGGGTGCGACTGGTGTTTGTAGTATTTGTCCTCTTCCACCTGATAGTGTTAACAGTCTCAATACATAAATGGTCATGTGGTGCCTCCGTTAGTACCTTGGAAATGCTTCCATATGGCTTAGAGTAAATGGGCTTGTGGATAATGGTTGTATCCTTAGTTGGATGTTGCACTGTGTTTATTATTATTATTGTTGTAATTGATTTTGTTAAAGTTCAACATCAATACTAAATACACAGAATATACTTTGAGAAAAGTCTCTCTGCTTAGCATAATCTTTGGGAGGCTCCATAGCCTAATGGTTAGGCATCCCACCTACAGTGCAGATGGTGATTACAGTGTCACTGGTTCGAATCCCGAGTGCGACTGGTGTTTGTAGTATTTGTCATCTTCCACCTGATAGTGTTAACAGTCTCAATACATAAATGGTCATGTGGTGCCTCCGTAAGTACCTTGGAAATGCTTCCATATGGCTTAGAGTAAATGGACTTGTGGATAATGGTTGTATCCTTAGTTGGATGTTGCACTGTGTTTATTATTATTGTTGTAATTGATTTTGTTAAAGTTCAACATCAATACTAAATACACAGAATATACTTTGAGAAAAGTCTCTCTGCTTAGCATAATCTTCGGGAGGCTCCATAGCATAATAATTAGGCATCCCACCTACAGTGCAGATGTTGATTGCAGGGTCACTGGTTCAAATCCCAGGTGCGACTGGTGTTTGTAGTATTTGTCATCTTCCACCTGATAGTGTTAACAATCTCAATACATAAATGGTCATGTGGTGCCTCCGTGAGTACCTTGGAAATGCTTCCATATGGCTTAGAGTAAATGGGCTTGTGGATAATGGTTGTATCCTTAGTTGGATCTTGCACTGTGTTTATTATTATTATAATTGATTTTGTTAAAGTTCAACATCAATACTAAATACACAGAATATACTTTGAGAAAAGTCTCTCTGCTTAGCATAATCTTTGGGAGGCTCCATAGCATAACGGTTAGGCATCCCACCTACAGTGAAGATGGTGATTGTAGGGTTACTGGTTCGAATCCCTGGTGCGACTGGTGTTTGTAGTATTTGTCATCTTCCACCTGATAGTGTTAACAGTCTCAATACATAAATGGTCATGTGGTGTCTCCGTGAGTACCTTGGAAATGCTTCCATATGGCTTAGAGTAAATGGGCTTGTGGATAATGGTTGGATGTTGCACTGTGTTTATTATTATTATTGTTGTAATTGATTTTGTTAAAGTTCAACATCAATACTAAATACACAGAATATACTTTGAGAAAAGTCTCTCTGCTTAGCATAATCTTCGGGAGACTCCATAGCATAATGGTTAGGCATCCCACCTACAGTGCAGATGGTGATTGCAGGGTCACTGGTTCGAATCCCGGGTGCGACTGGTGTTTGTAGTATTTGTCCTCTTCCACCTGATAGTGTTAACAGTCTCAATACATAAATGGTCATGTGGTGCCTCCGTTAGTACCTTGGAAATGCTTCCATATGGCTTAGAGTAAATGGGCTTGTGGATAATGGTTGTATCCTTAGTTGGATGTTGCACTGTGTTTATTATTATTATTGTTGTAATTGATTTTGTTAAAGTTCAACATCGATACTTAATACACAGAATATACTTTGAGAAAAGTCTCTCTGCTTAGCATAATCTTCGGGAGGATCCATAGCCTAATGGTTAAGCATCCCGCCTACAGTGCAGATGGTGATTGCAGGGTCACTGGTTCGAACCCCGGGTGCGACTGGCGTTTGTAGTATTTGTTATCTTCCACCTGATAGTGTTAACAGTCTCAATACATAAATGGTCATGTGGTGCCTCAGTGAGTACCTTGGAAATGCTTCCATATGGCTTAGAGTAAATGGGCTTGTGGATAATGGTTGTATCCTTAGTTGGATGTTGCACTGTGTTTATTATTATTATTGTTGTAATTGATTTTGTTAAAGTTCAACATCAATACTAAATACACAGAATACACTTTGAGAAAAGTCTCTCTGCTTAGCATAATCTTTGGGAGGCTCCATAGCCTAATGGTTAGGCATCCCGCCTACAGTGCAGGTGGTGATTGCAGGGTCACTGGTTCGAATCCCAGGTGCGACTGGTGTTTGTAGTATTTGTCATCTTCCACCTGATAGTGTTAACAGTCTCAATACATAAATGGTCATGTGGTGCCTCCGTAAGTACCTTGGAAATGCTTCCATATGGCTTAGAGTAAATGGGCTTGTGGATAATGGTTGTATCCTTAGTTGGATGTTGCACTGTGTTTATTATTATTATTGTTGTAAATGATTTTGTTAAAGTTCAACATCAATACTAAATACACAGAATATACTTTGAGAAAAGTCTCTCTGCTTAGCATAATCTTTGGGAGGCTCAATAGCCTAATGGTTAAGCATCCCGCCTACAGTGCAGATGGTGATTGCAGGGTCACTGGTTCAAATCCCGGGTGCGACTGGCGTTTGTAGTATTTGTCATCTTCCACCTGATAGTGTTAACAGTCTCAATACATAAATGGTCATGTGGTGCCTCAGTGAGTACCTTGGAAATGCTTCCATATGGCTTAGAGTAAATGGGCTTGTGGATAATGGTTGTATCCTTAGTTGGATGTTGCACTGTGTTTATTATTATTATTGTTGTAATTGATTTTGTTAAAGTTCAACATCAATACTAAATACACAGAATATACTTTGAGAAAAGTATCTCTGCTTAGCATAATCTTCGGGAGGCTCCATAGCATAATGGTTAGGCATCCCACCTACAGTGCAGATGGTGATTGTAGGGTCACTGGTTCAAATCCCGGGTGCGACTGGTGTTTGTAGTATTTGTCATCTTCCACCTGATAGTGTTAACAGTCTCAATACATAAATGGTCATGTGGTGTCTCCGTGAGTACCTTGGAAATGCTTCCATATGGCTTAGAGTAAATGGGCTTGTGGATAATGGTTGTATCCTTAGTTGGATGTTGCACTGTGTTTATTATTATTATTGTTGTAATTGATTTTGTTAAAGTTCAACATCAATACTAAATACACAGAATATACTTTGAGAAAAGTCTCTCTGCTTAGCATAATCTTTGGGAGGCTCCATAGCATAATGGTTAGGCATCCCGCCTACAGTGCAGATGGTGATTGCAGGGTCACTGGTTTGAATCCCGGGTGCGACTGGTGTTTGTAGTATTTGTCATCTTCCACCTGATAGTGTTAACAGTCTCAATACATAAATGGTCATGTGGTGCCTCCGTAAGTACCTTGGAAATGCTTCCATATGGCTTAGAGTAAATGGGCTTGTGGATAATGGTTGTATCCTTAGTTGGATGTTGCACTGTGTTTATTATTATTATTGTTGTAATTGATTTTGTTAAAGTTCAACATCAATACTAAATACACAGAATATACTTTGAGAAAAGTCTCTCTGCTTAGCATAATGTTTGGGAGACTCCATAGCCTAATGTTTAGGCATCCCACCTACAGTGCAGATGGTGATTGCAGGGTCACTGGTTCAAATCCCGGGTGCAACTAGTGTTTGTAGTATTTGTCATCTTCCACCTGATAGTGTTAACACTCTCAATACATAAATGGTCATGTGGTGTCTCCGTGAGTACCTTGGAAATGCTTCCATAAGGCTTAGAGTAAATGGGCTTGTGGATAATGGTTGTATTCTTAGTTGGATGTTGCACTGTGTTTATTATTATTATTGTTGTAATTGATTTTGTTAAAGTTCAACATCAATACTAAATACACAGAATATACTTTGAGAAAAGTCTCTCTGCTTAGCATAATCTTCGGGAGGCTCCATAGCATAATGGTTAGGCATCCCACCTACAGTGCAGATGGTGATTGCAGGGTCACTGGTTCGAATCCCGGGTGATTCTGGTGTTTGTAGTATTTGTCATCTTCCACCTGATAGTGTTAACAGTCTCAATACATAAATGGTCATGTGGTGCCTCTGTGAGTACCTTGGAAATGCTTCCATATGGCTTAGAGTAAATGGGCTTGTGGATAATGGTTGTATCCTTAGTTGGATGTTGCACTGTTTATTATTATTATTGTTGTAATTGATTTTGTTAAAGTTCAACATCAATACTAAATACACAGAATATACTTTGAGAAAAGTCTCTCTGCTTAGCATAATCTTTGGGAGGCTCCTTAGCATAATGGTTAGGCATCCCACCTACAGTGCAGATGGTGATTGTAGGGTCACTGGTTCGAATCCCGGGTGCGACTGGTGTTTGTAGTATTTGTCATCTTCCACCTGATAGTGTTAACAGTCTCAATACATAAATGGTCATGTGGTGTCTCCGTGAGTACTTTGGAAATGCTTCCATATGGCTTAGAGTAAATGGGCTTGTGGATAATGGTTGTATCCTTAGTTGGATGTTGCACTGTGTTTATTATTATTATTATTGTTGTAATTGATTTTGTTAAAGTTCAACATCAATACTAAATACACAGAATATACTTTGAGAAAAGTCTCTCTGCTTAGCATAATCTTTGGGAGACTCCATAGCCTAATGGTTAGGCATCCCACCTACAGTGCAGATGGTGATTGCAGGGTCACTGGTTTGAATCCTGGGTGCGACCGGTGTTTGTAGTATTTGTCATCTTCCACCTGATAGTGTTAACAGTCTCAATACATAAATGGTCATGTGGTGTCTCCGTGAGTACCTTGGAAATGCTTCCATATGGCTTAGAGTAAATGGGCTTGTGGATAATGGTTGGATGTTGCACTGTGTTTATTATTATTATTATTATTGTTGTAATTGATTTTGTTAAAGTTCAACATCAATACTAAATACACAGAATATACTTTGAGAAAAGTCTCTCTGCTTAGCATAATCTTCGGGAGGCTCCATAGCATAATGGTTAGGCATCCCACCTACAGGGCAGATGGTGATTGCAGGGTCACTGGTTAGAATCCCGGGTGCGACTGATGTTTGTAGTATTTGTCATCTTCCACCTGATAGTGTTAACAGTCTCAATACATAAATGGTCATGTGGTGCCTCCGTGAGTACCTTGGAAATGCTTCCATATGGCTTAGAGTAAATGGGCTTGTGGATAATGGTTGTATCCTTAGTTGGATGTTGCACTGTGTTTATTATTATTATTGTTGTAATTGATTTTGTTAAAGTTCAACATCAATACTAAATACACAGAATATACTTTGAGAAAAGTCTCTCTGCTTAGCATAATCTTTGGGAGGCTCCATAGCATAATGGTTAGGCATCCCACCTACAGTGCAGATGGTGATTGTAGGGTCACTGGTTCGAATCCCAGGTGCGACTGGTGTTTGTAGTATTTGTCATCTTCCACCTGATAGTGTTAACAGTCTCAATACATAAATGGTCATGTGGTGCCTCCGTAAGTACCTTGGAAATGCTTCCATATGGCTTAGAGTAAATGGGCTTGTGGATAATGGTTGTATCCTTAGTTGGATGTTGCACTGTGTTTATTATTATTATTATTGTTGTAATTGATTTTGTTAAAGTTCAACATCGATACTAAATACACAGAATATACTTTGAGAAAAGTCTCTCTGCTTAGCATAATCTTTGGGAGGCTCCATAGCCTAATGGTTAAACATCCCGCCTACAGTGCAGATGGTGATTGCAGGGTCACTGGTTCGAATCCCAGGTGCGACTGGCGTTTGTAGTATTTGTCATCTTCCACCTGATAGTGTTAACAGTCTCAATACATAAATAGTCATGTGGTGCCTCAGTGAGTACCTTGGAAATGCTTCCATATGGCTTAGAGTAAATGGGCTTGTGGATAATGGTTGTATCCTTAGTTGGATGTTGCACTGTGTTTATTATTATTATTGTTGTAATTGATTTTGTTAAAGTTCAACATCAATACTAAATACACAGAATATACTTTGAGAAAAGTCTCTCTGCTTAGCATAATCATTGGGAGGCTCCATAGCCTAATGGTTAGGCATCCCGCCTACAGTGCAGGTGGTGATTGCAGGGTCACTGGTTCAAATTCTGGGTGCGACTGGTGTTTGTAGTATTTGTCATCTTCCACCTGATAGTGTTAACAGTCTCAATACATAAATGGTCATGTGGTGCCTCCGTAAGTACCTTGGAAATGCTTCCATATGGCTTAGAGTAAATGGGCTTGTGGATAATGGTTGTATCCTTAGTTGGATGTTGCACTGTGTTTATTATTATTATTGTTGTAAATGATTTTGTTAAAGTTCAACATCAATACTAAATACACAGAATATACTTTGAGAAAAGTCTCTCTGCTTAGCATAATCTTCGGGAGGCTCCATAGCCTAATGGTTAAGCATCCCGCCTACAGTGCAGATGGTGATTGCAGGGTCACTGGTTCGAATCCCGGGTGCGACTGGCGTTTGTAGTATTTGTCATCTTCCACCTGATAGTGTTAACAGTCTCAATACATAAATGGTCATGTGGTGACTCAGTGAGTACCTTGGAAATGCTTCCATATGGCTTAGAGTAAATGGGCTTGTGGATAATGGTTGTATCCTTAGTTGGATGTTGCACTGTGTTTATTATTATTATTGTTGTAATTGATTTTGTTAAAGTTCAACATCAATACTAAATACACAGAATATACTTTGAGAAAAGTCTCTCTGCTTAGCATAATCTTCGGGAGGCTCCATAGCATAATGGTTAGGCATCCCACCTACAGGGCAGATGGTGATTGCAGGGTCACTGGTTAGAATCCCGGGTGCGACTGGTGTTTGTAGTATTTGTCATCTTCCACCTGATAGTGTTAACAGTCTCAATACATAAATGGTCATGTGGTGCCTCCGTGAGTACTTTGGAAATGCTTCCATATGGCTTAGAGTAAATGGGCTTGTGGATAATGGTTGTATCCTTAGTTGGATGTTGCACTGTGTTTATTATTATTATTGTTGTAATTGATTTTGTTAAAGTTCAACATCAATACTAAATACACAGAATATACTTTGAGAAAAGTCTCTCTGCTTAGCATAATCTTTGGGAGGCTCCATAGCATAATGGTTAGGCATCCCACCTACAGTGCAGATGGTGATTGTAGGGTCACTGGTTCGAATCCCAGGTGCCACTGGTGTTTGTAGTATTTGTCATCTTCCACCTGATAGTGTTAACAGTCTCAATACATAAATGGTCATGTGGTGCCTCCGTAAGTACCTTGGAAATGCTTCCATATGGCTTAGAGTAAATGGGCTTGTGGATAATGGTTGTATCCTTAGTTGGATGTTGCACTGTGTTTATTATTATTATTATTGTTGTAATTGATTTTGTTAAAGTTCAACATCGATACTAAATACACAGAATATACTTTGAGAAAAGTCTCTCTGCTTAGCATAATCTTCGGGAGGCTCCATAGCCTAATGGTTAAACATCCCGCCTACAGTGCAGATGGTGATTGCAGGGTCACTGGTTCGAATCCCAGGTGCGACTGGCGTTTGTAGTATTTGTTATCTTCCACCTGATAGTGTTAACAGTCTCAATACATAAATAGTCATGTGGTGCCTCAGTGAGTACCTTGGAAATGCTTCCATATGGCTTAGAGTAAATGGGCTTGTGGATAATGGTTGTATCCTTAGTTGGATGTTGCACTGTGTTTATTATTATTATTGTTGTAATTGATTTTGTTAAAGTTCAACATCAATACTAAATACACAGAATATACTTTGAGAAAAGTCTCTCTGCTTAGCATAATCATTGGGAGGCTCCATAGCCTAATGGTTAGGCATCCCGCCTACAGTGCAGGTGGTGATTGCAGGGTCACTGGTTCAAATTCCGGGTGCGACTGGTGTTTGTAGTATTTGTCATCTTCCACCTGATAGTGTTAACAGTCTCAATACATAAATGGTCATGTGGTGCCTCAGTGAGTACCTTGGAAATGCTTCCATATGGCTTAGAGTAAATGGGCTTGTGGATAATGGTTGTATCCTTAGTTGGATGTTGCACTGTGTTTATTATTATTATTGTTGTAATTGATTTTGTTAAAGTTCAACATCAATACTAAATACACAGAATACACTTTGAGAAAAGTCTCTCTGCTTAGCATAATCTTTGGGAGGCTCCATAGCCTAATGGTTAGGCATCCCGCCTACAGTGCAGGTGGTGATTGCAGGGTCACTGGTTCGAATCCCAGGTGCGACTGGTGTTTGTAGTATTTGTCATCTTCCACCTGATAGTGTTAACAGTCTCAATACATAAATGGTCATGTGGTGCCTCCGTAAGTACCTTGGAAATGCTTCCATATGGCTTAGAGTAAATGGGCTTGTGGATAATGGTTGTATCCTTAGTTGGATGTTGCACTGTGTTTATTATTATTATTGTTGTAAATGATTTTGTTAAAGTTCAACATCAATACTAAATACACAGAATATACTTTGAGAAAAGTCTCTCTGCTTAGCATAATCTTTGGGAGGCTCCATAGCCTAATGGTTAAGCATCCCGCCTACAGTGCAGATGGTGATTGCAGGGTCACTGGTTCAAATCCCGGGTGCGACTGGCGTTTGTAGTATTTGTCATCTTCCACCTGATAGTGTTAACAGTCTCAATACATAAATGGTCATGTGGTGCCTCAGTGAGTACCTTGGAAATGCTTCCATATGGCTTAGAGTAAATGGGCTTGTGGATAATGGTTGTATCCTTAGTTGGATGTTGCACTGTGTTTATTATTATTATTGTTGTAATTGATTTTGTTAAAGTTCAACATCAATACTAAATACACAGAATATACTTTGAGAAAAGTCTCTCTGCTTAGCATAATCTTCGGGAGGCTCCATAGCATAATGGTTAGGCATCCCACCTACAGTGCAGATGGTGATTGTAGGGTCACTGGTTCGAATCCCGGGTGCGACTGGTGTTTGTAGTATTTGTCATCTTCCACCTGATAGTGTTAACAGTCTCAATACATAAATGGTCATGTGGTGTCTCCGTGAGTACCTTGGAAATGCTTCCATATGGCTTAGAGTAAATGGGCTTGTGGATAATGGTTGTATCCTTAGTTGGATGTTGCACTGTGTTTATTATTATTATTGTTGTAATTGATTTTGTTAAAGTTCAACATCAATACTAAATACACAGAATATACTTTGAGAAAAGTCTCTCTGCTTAGCATAATCTTTGGGAGGCTCCATAGCATAATGGTTAGGCATCCCGCCTACAGTGCAGATGGTGATTGCAGGGTCACTGGTTTGAATCCCGGGTGCGACTGGTGTTTGTAGTATTTGTCATCTTCCACCTGATAGTGTTAACAGTCTCAATACATAAATGGTCATGTGGTGCCTCCGTAAGTACCTTGGAAATGCTTCCATATGGCTTAGAGTAAATGGGCTTGTGGATAATGGTTGTATCCTTAGTTGGATGTTGCACTGTGTTTATTATTATTATTGTTGTAATTGATTTTGTTAAAGTTCAACATCAATACTAAATACACAGAATATACTTTGAGAAAAGTCTCTCTGCTTAGCATAATGTTTGGGAGACTCCATAGCCTAATGTTTTGGCATCCCACCTACAGTGCAGATGGTGATTGCAGGGTCACTGGTTCAAATCCCGGGTGCAACTAGTGTTTGTAGTATTTGTCATCTTCCACCTGATAGTGTTAACACTCTCAATACATAAATGGTCATGTGGTGTCTCCGTGAGTACCTTGGAAATGCTTCCATAAGGCTTAGAGTAAATGGGCTTGTGGATAATGGTTGTATTCTTAGTTGGATGTTGCACTGTGTTTATTATTATTATTGTTGTAATTGATTTTGTTAAAGTTCAACATCAATACTAAATACACAGAATATACTTTGAGAAAAGTCTCTCTGCTTAGCATAATCTTCGGGAGGCTCCATAGCATAATGGTTAGGCATCCCACCTACAGTGCAGATGGTGATTGCAGGGTCACTGGTTCGAATCCCGGGTGATTCTGGTGTTTGTAGTATTTGTCATCTTCCACCTGATAGTGTTAACAGTCTCAATACATAAATGGTCATGTGGTGCCTCTGTGAGTACCTTGGAAATGCTTCCATATGGCTTAGAGTAAATGGGCTTGTGGATAATGGTTGTATCCTTAGTTGGATGTTGCACTGTTTATTATTATTATTGTTGTAATTGATTTTGTTAAAGTTCAACATCAATACTAAATACACAGAATATACTTTGAGAAAAGTCTCTCTGCTTAGCATAATCTTTGGGAGGCTCCTTAGCATAATGGTTAGGCATCCCACCTACAGGGCAGATGGTGATTGTAGGGTCACTGGTTCGAATCCCGGGTGCGACTGGTGTTTGTAGTATTTGTCATCTTCCACCTGATAGTGTTAACAGTCTCAATACATAAATGGTCATGTGGTGTCTCCGTGAGTACTTTGGAAATGCTTCCATATGGCTTAGAGTAAATGGGCTTGTGGATAATGGTTGTATCCTTAGTTGGATGTTGCACTGTGTTTATTATTATTATTATTGTTGTAATTGATTTTGTTAAAGTTCAACATCAATACTAAATACACAGAATATACTTTGAGAAAAGTCTCTCTGCTTAGTATAATCTTTGGGAGACTCCATAGCCTAATGGTTAGGCATCCCACCTACAGTGCAGATGGTGATTGCAGGGTCACTGGTTCGAATCCTGGGTGCGACTGGTGTTTGTAGTATTTGTCATCTTCCACCTGATAGTGTTAACAGTCTCAATACATAAATGGTCATGTGGTGTCTCCGTGAGTACCTTGGAAATGCTTCCATATGGCTTAGAGTAAATGGGCTTGTGGATAATGGTTGGATGTTGCACTGTGTTTATTATTATTATTATTATTGTTGTAATTGATTTTGTTAAAGTTCAACATCAATACTAAATACACAGAATATACTTTGAGAAAAGTCTCTCTGCTCAGCATAATCTTCGGGAGGCTCCATAGCATAATGGTTAGGCATCCCACCTACAGGGCAGATGGTGATTGCAGGGTCACTGGTTAGAATCCCGGGTGCGACTGGTGTTTGTAGTATTTGTCATCTTCCACCTGATAGTGTTAACAGTCTCAATACATAAATGGTCATGTGGTGCCTCCGTGAGTACCTTGGAAATGCTTCCATATGGCTTAGAGTAAATGGGCTTGTGGATAATGGTTGTATCCTTAGTTGGATGTTGCACTGTGTTTATTGTTGTAATTGATTTTGTTAAAGTTCAACATCAATACTAAATACACAGAATATACTTTGAGAAAAGTCTCTCTGCTTAGCATAATCTTTGGGAGGCTCCATAGCATAATGGTTAGGCATCCCACCTACAGTGCAGATGGTGATTGTAGGGTCACTGGTTCGAATCCCAGGTGCGACTGGTGTTTGTAGTATTTGTCATCTTCCACCTGATAGTGTTTACAGTCTCAATACATAAATGGTCATGTGGTGCCTCCGTAAGTACCTTGGAAATGCTTCCATATGGCTTAGAGTAAATGGGCTTGTGGATAATGGTTGTATCCTTAGTTGGATGTTGCACTGTGTTTATTATTATTATTATTGTTGTAATTGATTTTGTTAAAGTTCAACATCGATACTAAATACACAGAATATACTTTGAGAAAAGTCTCTCTGCTTAGCATAATCTTTGGGAGGCTCCATAGCCTAATGGTTAAACATCCCGCCTACAGTGCAGATGGTGATTGCAGGGTCACTGGTTCGAATCCCAGGTGCGACTGGCGTTTGTAGTATTTGTCATCTTCCACCTGATAGTGTTAACAGTCTCAATACATAAATAGTCATGTGGTGCCTCAGTGAGTACCTTGGAAATGCTTCCATATGGCTTAGAGTAAATGGGCTTGTGGATAATGGTTGTATCCTTAGTTGGATGTTGCACTGTGTTTATTATTATTATTGTTGTAATTGATTTTGTTAAAGTTCAACATCAATACTAAATACACAGAATATACTTTGAGAAAAGTCTCTCTGCTTAGCATAATCATTGGGAGGCTCCATAGCCTATTGGTTAGGCATCCCGCCTACAGTGCAGGTGGTGATTGCAGGGTCACTGGTTCAAATTCTGGGTGCGACTGGTGTTTGTAGTATTTGTCATCTTCCACCTGATAGTGTTAACAGTCTCAATACATAAATGGTCATGTGGTGCCTCCGTAAGTACCTTGGAAATGCTTCCATATGGCTTAGAGTAAATGGGCTTGTGGATAATGGTTGTATCCTTAGTTGGATGTTGCACTGTGTTTATTATTATTATTGTTGTAAATGATTTTGTTAAAGTTCAATATCAATACTAAATACACAGAATATACTTTGAGAAAAGTCTCTCTGCTTAGCATAATCTTCGGGAGGCTCCATAGCCTAATGGTTAAGCATCCCGCCTACAGTGCAGATGGTGATTGCAGGGTCACTGGTTCGAATCCCGGGTGCGACTGGCGTTTGTAGTATTTGTCATCTTCCACCTGATAGTGTTAACAGTCTCAATACATAAATGGTCATGTGGTGCCTCAGTGAGTACCTTGGAAATGCTTCCATATGGCTTAGAGTAAATGGGCTTGTGGATAATGGTTGTATCCTTAGTTGGATGTTGCACTGTGTTTATTATTATTATTGTTGTAATTGATTTTGTTAAAGTTCAACATCAATACTAAATACACAGAATATACTTTGAGAAAAGTCTCTCTGCTTAACATAATCTTCGGGAGGCTCCATAGCATAATGGTTAGGCATCCCACCTACAGGGCACATGGTGATTGCAGGGTCACTGGTTCGAATCCCGGGTGCAACTGGTGTTTGTAGTATTTGTCATCTTCCACCTGATAGTGTTAACAGTCTCAATACATAAATGGTCATGTGGTGTCTCCGTGAGTACCTTGGAAATGCTTCCATATGGCTTAGAGTAAATGGGCTTGTGGATAATGGTTGTATCCTTAGTTGGATGTTGCACTGTGTTTATTATTATTATTGTTGTAATTGATTTTGTTAAAGTTCAACATCAATACTAAATACACAGAATATACTTTGAGAAAAGTCTCTCTGCTTAGCATAATCTTTGGGAGGCTCCATAGCATAATGGTTAGGCATCCCGCCTACAGTGCAGATGGTGATTGCAGGGTCACTGGTTTGAATCCCGGGTGCGACTGGTGTTTGTAGTATTTGTCATCTTCCACCTGATAGTGTTAACAGTCTCAATACATAAATGGTCATGTGGTGCCTCCGTAAGTACCTTGGAAATGCTTCCATATGGCTTAGAGTAAATGGGCTTGTGGATAATGGTTGTATCCTTAGTTGGATGTTGCACTGTGTTTATTATTATTATTGTTGTAATTGATTTTGTTAAAGTTCAACATCAATACTAAATACACAGAATATACTTTGAGAAAAGTCTCTCTGCTTAGCATAATGTTTGGGAGACTCCATAGCCTAATGTTTAGGCATCCCACCTACAGTGCAGATGGTGATTGCAGGGTCACTGGTTCAAATCCCGGGTGCGACTGGTGTTTGTAGTATTTGTCATCTTCCACCTGATAGTGTTAACACTCTCAATACATAAATGGTCATGTGGTTTCTCCGTGAGTACCTTGGAAATGCTTCCATAAGGCTTAGAGTAAATGGGCTTGTGGATAATGGTTGTATTCTTAGTTGGATGTTGCACTGTGTTTATTATTATTATTGTTGTAATTGATTTTGTTAAAGTTCAACATCAATACTAAATACACAGAATATACTTTGAGAAAAGTCTCTCTGCTTAGCATAATCTTCGGGAGGCTCCATAGCATAATGGTTAGGCATCCCACCTACAGGGCAGATGGTGATTGCAGGGTCACTGGTTAGAATCCCGGGTGCGACTGGTGTTTGTAGTATTTGTCATCTTCCACCTGATAGTGTTAACAGTCTCAATACATAAATGGTCATGTGGTGCCTCCGTGAGTACCTTGGAAATGCTTCCATATGGCTTAGAGTAAATGGGCTTGTGGATAATGGTTGTATCCTTAGTTGGATGTTGCACTGTGTTTATTATTATTATTGTTGTAATTGATTTTGTTAAAGTTCAACATCAATACTAAATACACAGAATATACTTTGAGAAAAGTCTCTCTGCTTAGCATAATCTTTGGGAGGCTCCATAGCATAATGGTTAGGCATCCCACCTACAGTGCAGATGGTGATTGTAGGGTCACTGGTTCGAATCCCAGGTGCGACTGGTGTTTGTAGTATTTGTCATCTTCCACCTGATAGTGTTAACAGTCTCAATACATAAATGGTCATGTGGTGCCTCCGTAAGTACCTTGGAAATGCTTCCATATGGCTTAGAGTAAATGGGCTTGTGGATAATGGTTGTATCCTTAGTTGGATGTTGCACTGTGTTTATTATTATTATTATTGTTGTAATTGATTTTGTTAAAGTTCAACATCGATACTAAATACACAGAATATACTTTGAGAAAAGTCTCTCTGCTTAGCATAATCTTTGGGAGGCTCCATAGCCTAATGGTTAAACATCCCGCCTACAGTGCAGATGGTGATTGCAGGGTCACTGGTTCGAATCCCAGGTGCGACTGGCGTTTGTAGTATTTGTCATCTTCCACCTGATAGTGTTAACAGTCTCAATACATAAATAGTCATGTGGTGCCTCAGTGAGTACCTTGGAAATGCTTCCATATGGCTTAGAGTAAATGGGCTTGTGGATAATGGTTGTATCCTTAGTTGGATGTTGCATTGTGTTTATTATTATTATTGTTGTAATTGATTTTGTTAAAGTTCAACATCAATACTAAATACACAGAATAAACTTTGAGAAAAGTCTCTCTGCTTAGCATAATCATTGGGAGGCTCCATAGCCTAATGGTTAGGCATCCCGCCTACAGTGCAGGTGGTGATTGCAGGGTCACTGGTTCAAATTCCGGGTGCGACTGGTGTTTGTAGTATTTGTCATCTTCCACCTGATAGTGTTAACAGTCTCAATACATAAATGGTCATGTGGTGCCTCCGTAAGTACCTTGGAAATGCTTCCATATGGCTTAGAGTAAATGGGCTTGTGGATAATGGTTGTATCCTTAGTTGGATGTTGCACTGTGTTTATTATTATTATTGTTGTAAATGATTTTGTTAAAGTTCAACATCAATACTAAATACACAGAATATACTTTGAGAAAAGTCTCTCTGCTTAGCATAATCTTCGGGAGGCTCCATAGCCTAATGGTTAAGCATCCCGCCTACAGTGCAGATGGTGATTGCAGGGTCATTGGTTCGAATCCCGGGTGCGACTGGCGTTTGTAGTATTTGTCATCTTCCACCTGATAGTGTTAACAGTCTCAATACATAAATGGTCATGTGGTGCCTCAGTGAGTACCTTGGAAATGCTTCCATATGGCTTAGAGTAAATGGGCTTGTGGATAATGGTTGTATCCTTAGTTGGATGTTGCACTGTGTTTATTATTATTATTGTTGTAATTGATTTTGTTAAAGTTCAACATCAATACTAAATACACAGAATATACTTTGAGAAAAGTCTCTCTGCTTAACATAATCTTCGGGAGGCTCCATAGCATAATGGTTAGGCATCCCACCTACAGGGCACATGGTGATTGCAGGGTCACTGGTTTGAATCCCGGGTGCAACTGGTGTTTGTAGTATTTGTCATTTTCCACTTGATAGTGTTAACAGTCTCAATACATAAATGGTCATGTGGTGTCTCCATGAGTACCTTGGAAATGCTTCCATATGGCTTAGAGTAAATGGGCTTGTGGATAATGGTTGTATCCTTAGTTGGATGTTGCACTGTGTTTATTATTATTATTGTTGTAATTGATTATGTTAAAGTTCAACATCAATACTAAATACACAGAATATACTTTGAGAAAAGTCTCTCTGCTTAGCATAATGTTTGGGAGACTCCATAGCCTAATGTTTAGGCATCCCACCTACAGTGCAGATGGTGATTGCAGGGTCACTGGTTCAAATCCCGGGTGCGACTGGTGTTTGTAGTATTTGTCATCTTCCACCTGATAGTGTTAACACTCTCAATACATAAATGGTCATGTGGTGCCTCCGTAAGTACCTTGGAAATGCTTCCATATGGCTTAGAGTAAATGGGCTTGTGGATAATGGTTGTATCCTTAGTTGGATGTTGCACTGTGTTTATTATTATTATTATTGTTGTAATTGATTTTGTTAAAGTTCAACATCAATACTAAATACACAGAATATACTTTGAGAAAAGTCTCTCTGCTTAGCATAATCTTTGGGAGGCTCCATAGCATAATGGTTAGGCATCCCGCCTACAGTGCAGATGGTGATTGCAGGGTCACTGGTTTGAATCCCGGGTGCGACTGGTGTTTGTAGTATTTGTCATCTTCCACCTGATAGTGTTAACAGTCTCAATACATAAATGGTCATGTGGTGCCTCCGTAAGTACCTTGGAAATGCTTCCATATGGCTTAGAGTAAATGGGCTTGTGGATAATGGTTGTATCCTTAGTTGGATGTTGCACTGTGTTTATTATTATTATTGTTGTAATTGATTTTGTTAAAGTTCAACATCAATACTAAATACACAGAATATACTTTGAGAAAAGTCTCTCTGCTTAGCATAATGTTTGGGAGACTCCATAGCCTAATGTTTAGGCATCCCACCTACAGTGCAGATGGTGATTGCAGGGTCACTGGTTCAAATCCCGGGTGCGACTGGTGTTTGTAGTATTTGTCATCTTCCACCTGATAGTGTTAACACTCTCAATACATAAATGGTCATGTGGTTTCTCCGTGAGTACCTTGGAAATGCTTCCATAAG
Organism: Pseudophryne corroboree; assembly: GCF_028390025.1. Classification (NCBI taxonomy): domain Eukaryota; kingdom Metazoa; phylum Chordata; class Amphibia; order Anura; family Myobatrachidae; genus Pseudophryne; species Pseudophryne corroboree. The sequence continues at coordinate 69,591,772 of NC_086453.1, forward strand.
GCTTAGAGTAAATGGGCTTGTGGATAATGGTTGTATTCTTAGTTGGATGTTGCACTGTGTTTATTATTATTATTGTTGTAATTGATTTTGTTAAAGTTCAACATCAATACTAAATACACAGAATATACTTTGAGAAAAGTCTCTCTGCTTAGCATAATCTTCGGGAGGCTCCATAGCATAATGGTTAGGCATCCCACCTACAGTGCAGATGGTGATCGCAGGGTCACTGGTTCGAATCCCGGGTGCGACTGGTGTTTGTAGTATTTGTCTTCTTCCACCTGATAGTGTTAACAGTCTCAATACATAAATGGTCATGTGGTGCCTCCGTGAGTACCTTGGAAATGCTTCTATATGGCTTAGAGTAAATGGGCTTGTGGTTAATGGTTGTATCCTTAGTTGGATGTTGCACTGTTTATTATTATTATTGTTGTAATTGATTTTGTTAAAGTTCAACATCAATACTAAATACACAGAATATACTTTGAGAAAAGTCTCTCTGCTTAGCATAATCTTTGGGAGGCTCCTTAGCATAATGGTTAGGCATCCCACCTACAGTGTAGATGGTGATTGTAGGGTCACTGGTTCGAATCCCGGGTGCGACTGGTGTTTGGAGTATTTGTCATCTTCCACCTGATAGTGTTAACAGTCTCAATACATAAATGGTCATGTGGTGTCTCCGTGAGTACTTTGGAAATGCTTCCATATGGCTTAGAGTAAATGGGCTTGTGGATAATGGTTGTATCCTTAGTTGGATGTTGCACTGTTTTTATTATTATTATTATTGTTGTAATTGATTTTGTTAAAGTTCAACATCAATACTAAATACACAGAATATACTTTGAGAAAAGTCTCTCTGCTTAGCATAATCTTTGGGAGGCTCCATAGCCTAATGGTTAGGCATCCCACCTACAGTGCAGATGGTGATTGCAGGGTCACTGGTTCGAATACCGGGTGCGACTGGTGTTTGTAGTATTTGTCATCTTCCACCTGATAGTGTTAACAGTCTCAATACATAAATGGTCATGTGGTGTCTCCGTGAGTACCTTGGAAATGCTTCCATATGGCTTAGAGTAAATGGGCTTGTGGATAATGGTTGGATGTTGCACTGTGTTTATTATTATTATTGTTGTAATTGATTTTGTTAAAGTTCAACATCAATACTAAATACACAGAATATACTTTGAGAAAAGTCTCTCTGCTTAGCATAATCTTCGGGAGGCTCCATAGCATAATGGTTAGGCATCCCACCTACAGGGCAGATGGTGATTGCAGGGTCACTGGTTAGAATACCGGGTGCGACTGGTGTTTGTAGTATTTGTCATCTTCCACCTGATAGTGTTAACAGTCTCAATACATAAATGGTCATGTGGTGCCTCCGTGAGTACCTTGGAAATGCTTCCATATGGCTTAGAGTAAATGGGCTTGTGGATAATGGTTGTATCCTTAGTTGGATGTTGCACTGTGTTTATTATTATTATTGTTGTAATTGATTTTGTTAAAGTTCAACATCAATACTAAATACACAGAATATACTTTGAGAAAAGTCTCTCTGCTTAGCATAATCTTTGGGAGGCTCCATAGCATAATGGTTAGGCATCCCACCTACAGTGCAGATGGTGATTGTAGGGTCACTGGTTCGAATCCCGGGTGCGACTGGTGTTTGTAGTATTTGTCATCTTCCACCTGATAGTGTTAACAGTCTCAATACATAAATGGTCATGTGGTGCCTCAGTGAGTACCTTGGAAATGCTTCCATATGGCTTAGAGTAAATGGGCTTGTGGATAATGGTTGTATCCTTAGTTGGATGTTGCACTGTGTTTATTATTATTATTGTTGGAATTGATTTTGTTAAAGTTCAACATCAATACTAAATACACAGAATATACTTTGAGAAAAGTCTCTCTGCTTAGCATAATCTTTGGGAGGCTCCATAGCCTAATGGTTAGGCATCCCGCCTACAGTGCAGGTGGTGATTGCAGGGTCACTGGTTCGAATCCTGGGTGCGACTGGTGTTTGTAGTATTTGTCATCTTCCACCTGATAGTGTTAACAGTCTCAATACATAAATGGTCATGTGGTGCCTCCGTAAGTACCTTGGAAATGCTTCCATATGGCTTAGAGTAAATGGGCTTGTGGATAATGGTTGTATCCTTAGTTGGATGTTGCACTGTGTTTATTATTATTATTGTTGTAAATGATTTTGTTAAAGTTCAACATCAATACTAAATACACAGAATATACTTTGAGAAAAGTCTCTCTGCTTAGCATAATCTTTGGGAGGCTCCATAGCCTAATGGTTAAGCATCCCGCCTACAGTGCAGATGGTGATTGTAGGGTCACTGGTTCGAATCCCAGGTGCGACTGGCGTTTAGTAGTATTTGTCATCTTCCACCTGATAGTGTTAACAGTCTCAATACATAAATGGTCATGTGGTGCCTCAGTGAGTACCTTGGAAATGCTTCCATATGGCTTAGAGTAAATGGGCTTGTGGATAATGGTTGTATCCTTAGTTGGATGTTGCACTGTGCTTATTACTATTATTGTTGTAATTGATTTTGTTAAAGTTCAACATCAATACTAAATACACAGAATATACTTTGAGAAAAGTCTCTCTGCTTAACATAATCTTTGGGAGGTTCCATAGCATAATGGTTAGGCATCCCACCTACAGGGCACATGGTGATTGCAGGGTCACTGGTTCGAATCCCAGGTGCAACTGGTGTTTGTAGTATTTGTCATTTTCCACCTGATAGTGTTAACAGTCTCAATACATAAATGGTCATGTGGTGTCTCAGTGAGTACCTTGGAAATGCTTCCATATGGCTTAGAGTAAATGGGCTTGTGGATAATGGTTGTATCCTTAGTTGGATGTTGCACTGTGTTTATTATTATTATTGTTGTAATTGATTTTGTTAAAGTTCAACATCAATACTAAATACACAGAATATACTTTGAGAAAAGTCTCTCTGCTTAGCATAATCTTTGGGAGGCTCCATAGCATAATGGTTAGGCATCCCACCTACAGTGCAGCTGGTGATTGTAGGGTCACTGGTTCAAATCCCGGGTGCGACTGGTGTTTGTAGTATTTGTCATCTTCCACCTGATAGTGTTAACAGTCTCAATACATAAATGGTCATGTGGTGTCTCCGTGAGTACCTTGGAAATGCTTCCATATGGCTTAGAGTAAATGGGCTTGTGGATAATGGTTGTATCCTTAGTTGGATGTTGCACTGTGTTTATTATTATTATTGTTGTAATTGATTTTGTTAAAGTTCAACATCAATACTAAATACACAGAATATACTTTGAGAAAAGTCTCTCTGCTTAGCATAATCTTTGGGAGGCTCCATAGCATAATGGTTAGGCATCCCGCCTACAGTGCAGATGGTGATTGCAGGGTCACTGGCTTGAATCCCGGGTGCGACTGGTGTTTGTAGTATTTGTCATCTTCCACCTGATAGTGTTAACAGTCTCAATACATAAATGGTCATGTGGTGTCTCCGTGAGTACCTTGGAAATGCTTCCATATGGCTTAGAGTAAATGGGCTTGTGGATAATGGTTGGATGTTGCACTGTGTTTATTATTATTGTTGTAATTGATTTTGTTAAAGTTCAACATCAATACTAAATACACAGAATATACTTTGAGAAAAGTCTCTCTGCTTAGCATAATCTTTGTGAGGCTCCATAGCCTAATGGTTAGGCATCCCGTCTACAGTGCAGATGGTGATTGCAGGGTCACTGGTTCGACTCCCGGGTGCGACTCGTGTTTGTAGTATTTGTCGTCTTCCACCTGATAGTGTTAATATACTCAATACATAAATGGTCATGTGGTGCCTCCGTGAGTACCTTGGAAATGCTTCCATATGGCTTAGAGTAAATGGGCTTGTGGATAATGGTTGTATCCTTAGTTGGATGTTGCACTGTGTTTATTATTATTATTGTTGTAATTGATTTTGTTAAAGTTCAACATCAATACTAAATACACAGAATATACTTTGAGAAAAGTCTCTCTGCTTAGCATAATCTTTGGAAGGCTCCATAGCATAATGGTCAGGCATCCCACCTACAGTGCAGATGGTGATTGTAGGGTCTCTGGTTCGAATCCCAGGTGCGACTGGTGTTTGTAGTATTTGTCATCTTCCACCTGATAGTGTTAACAGTCTCAATACATAAGTGGTCATGTGGTGCCTCAGTGAGTACCTTGGAAAAGCTTCCATATGGCTTAGAGTAAATGGGCTTATGGATAATGGTTGTATCCTTAGTTGGATGTTGCACTGTGTTTATTATTATTATTGTTGTAATTGATTTTGTTAAAGTTCAACATCAATACTAAATACACAGAAAATACATTGAGAAAAGTCTCTCTGCTTAGCTTAATCTTTGGGAGGCTCCATAGCCTAATGGTTAGGCATCCCGCCTACAGTGCAGGTGGTGATTGCAGGGTCACTGGTTCGAATCCCAGGTGCGACTGGTATTTGTTATCTTCCACCTGATAGTGTTAACAGTCTCAATACATAAATGGTCATGTGGTGCCTCAGTGAGTACCTTGGAAATGCTTCCATATGGCTTAGAGTAAATGGGCTTGTGGATAATGGTTGTATCCTTAGTTGGATGTTGCACTGTGTTTATTATTATTATTGTTGTAAATGATTTTGTTAAAGTTCAACATCAATACTAAATACACAGAATATACTTTGAGAAAAGTCTCTCTGCTTAGCATAATCTTCGGGAGGCTCCATAGCCTAATGGTTAAGCATCCCGCCTACAGTGCAGATGGTGATTGCAGCGTCACTGGTTCGAATCCCGGGTGTGACTGGCGTTTGTAGTATTTGTCATCTTCCACCTGATAGTGTTAACAGTCTCAATACATAAATGGTCATGTGGTGCCTCAGTGAGTACCTTGGAAATGCTTCCATATGGCTTAGAGTAAATGGGCTTGTGGATAATGGTTGTATCCTTAGTTGGATGTTGCACTGTGTTTATTATTATTATTGTTGTAATTGATTTTGTTAAAGTTCAACATCAATACTAAATACACAGAATATACTTTGAGAAAAGTCTCTCTGCTTAGCATAATCTTCGGGAGGCTCCATAGCATAATGGTTAGGCATCCCACCTACAGGGCAGATGGTGATTGCAGGGTCACTGGTTCGAATCCCGGGTGCAACTGGTGTTTGTAGTATTTGTCATCTTCCACCTGATAGTGTTAACAGTCTCAATACATAAATGGTCATGTGGTGTCTCCGTGAGTACCTTGGAAATGCTTCCATATGGCTTAGAGTAAATGGGCTTGTGGATAATGGTTGTATCCTTAGTTGGATGTTGCACTGTGTTTATTATTATTATTGTTGTAATTGATTTTGTTAAAGTTCAACATCAATACTAAATACACAGAATATACTTTGAGAAAAGTCTCTCTGCTTAGCATAATCTTTGGGAGGCTCCATAGCATAATGGTTAGGCATCCCACCTACAGTGCAGATGGTGATAGTAGGGTCACTGGTTCGAATCCCGGGTGCGACTGGTGTTTGTAGTATTTGTCATCTTCCACCTGATAGTGTTAACAGTCTCAATACATAAATGGTCATGTGGTGTCTCCGTGAGTACCTTGGAAATGCCTCCATATGGCTTAGAGTAAATGGGCTTGTGGATAATGGTTGTATCCTTAGTTGGATGTTGCACTGTGCTTATTATTATTATTGTTGTAATTGATTTTGTTAAAGTTCAACATCAATACTAAATACACAGAATATACTTTGAGAAAAGTCTCTCTGCTTAGCATAATCTTTGGGAGGCTCCATAGCATAATGGTTAGGTATCCCACCTACAGTGCAGATGGTGATTGTAGGGTTACAGGTTTGAATCCCGGGTGCGACTGGTGTTTGTAGTATTTGTCATCTTCCACCTGATAGTGTTAACAGTCTCAATACATAAATGGTCATGTGGTGCCTCCGTAAGTACCTTGGAAATGCTTCCATATGGCTTAGAGTAAATGGGCTTGTGGATAATGGTTGTATCCTTAGTTGGATGTTGCACTGTGTTTATTATTATTATTGTTGTAATTGATTTTGTTAAAGTTCAACATCAATACTAAATACACAGAATATACTTTGAGAAAAGTCTCTCTGCTTAGCAAAATCTTTGGGAGGCTCCATAGCCTAATGATTAAGCATCCCGTCTACAGTGCAGATGGTGATTGCAGGGTCACTGGTTCGAATCCCGGGTGCGACTGGCGTTTGTAGTATTTGTCATCTTCCACCTGATAGTGTTAACAGTCTCAATACATAAATGGTCATGTGGTGTCTCCGTGAGTACCTTGGAAATGCTTCCATATGGCTTAGAGTAAATGGGCTTGTGGATAATGGTTGTATCCTTAGTTGGATGTTGCACTGTGTTTATTATTATTATTGTTGTAATTGATTTTGTTAAAGTTCAACATCAATACTAAATACACAGAATATACTTTGAGAAAAGTCTCTCTGCTTAGCATAATCTTCGGGAGGCTCCATAGCATAATGGTTAGGCATCCCACCTACAGGGCAGATGGTGATTGCAGGGTCACTGGTTCGAATCCCGGGTGCAACTGGTGTTTGTAGTATTTGTCATCTTCCACCTGATAGTGTTAACAGTCTCAATACATAAATGGTCATGTGGTGTCTCCGTGAGTACCTTGGAAATGCTTCCATATGGCTTAGAGTAAATGGGCTTGTGGATAATGGTTGTATCCTTAGTTGGATGTTGCACTGTGTTTATTATTATTATTGTTGTAATTGATTTTGTTAAAGTTCAACATCAATACTAAATACACAGAATATACTTTGAGAAAAGTCTCTCTGCTTAGAATAATCTTTGGGAGGCTCCATAGCATAATGGTTAGGCATCCCACCTACAGTGCAGATGGTGATAGTAGGGTCACTGGTTCGAATCCCGGGTGCGACTGGTGTTTGTAGTATTTGTCATCTTCCACCTGATAGTGTTAACAGTCTCAATACATAAATGGTCATGTGGTGTCTCCGTGAGTACCTTGGAAATGCCTCCATATGGCTTAGAGTAAATGGGCTTGTGGATAATGGTTGTATCCTTAGTTGGATGTTGCACTGTGCTTATTATTATTATTGTTGTAATTGATTTTGTTAAAGTTCAACATCAATACTAAATACACAGAATATACTTTGAGAAAAGTCTCTCTGCTTAGCATAATCTTTGGGAGGCTCCATAGCATAATGGTTAGGTATCCCACCTACAGTGCAGATGGTGATTGTAGGGTTACAGATTTGAATCCCGGGTGCGACTGGTGTTTGTAGTATTTGTCATCTTCCACCTGATAGTGTTAACAGTCTCAATACATAAATGGTCATGTGGTGCCTCCGTAAGTACCTTGGAAATGCTTCCATATGGCTTAGAGTAAATGGGCTTGTGGATAATGGTTGTATCCTTAGTTGGATGTTGCACTGTGTTTATTATTATTATTGTTGTAATTGATTTTGTTAAAGTTCAACATCAATACTAAATACACAGAATATACTTTGAGAAAAGTCTCTCTGCTTAGCAAAATCTTTGGGAGGCTCCATAGCCTAATGGTTAAGCATCCCGCCTACAGTGCAGATGGTGATTGCAGGGTCACTGGCTCGAATCCCGGGTGCGACTGGCGTTTGTAGTATTTGTCATCTTCCACCTGATAGTGTTAACAGTCTCAATACATAAATGGTCATGTGGTGCCTCAGTGAGTACCTTGGAAATGCTTCCATATGGCTTAGAGTAAATGGGCTTGTGGATAATGGTTGTATCCTTAGTTGGATGTTGCACTGTGTTTATTATTATTATTATTGTTGTAATTGACTTTGTTAAAGTTCAACATCAATACTAAATACACAGAATATACTTTGAGAAAAGTCTCTCTGCTTAGCATAATCTTTGGGAGGCTCCATAGCATAATGGTTAGGCATCCCACCTACAGGGCAGATGGTGATTGCAGGGTCACTGGTTCGAATCCCGGGTGCAACTGGTGTTTGTAGTATTTGTCATCTTCCACCTGATAGTGTTAACAGTCTCAATACATAAATGGTCATGTGGTGTCTCCGTGAGTACCTTGGAAATGCTTCCATATGGCTTAGAGTAAATGGGCTTGTGGATAATGGTTGTATCCTTAGTTGGATGTTGCACTGTGTTTATTATTATTATTGTTGTAATTGATTTTGTTAAAGTTCAACATCAATACTAAATACACAGAATATACTTTGAGAAAAGTCTCTCTGCTTAGCATAATCTTTGGGAGGCTCCATAGCATAATGGTTAGGCATCCCGCCTACAGTGCAGATGGTGATTGCAGGGTCACTGGTTCGAATCCCGGGTGCAACTGGTGTTTGTAGTATTTGTCATCTTCCACCTGATAGTGTTAACAGTCTCAATACATAAATGGTCATGTGGTGTCTCCGTGAGTACCTTGGAAATGCTTCCATATGGCTTAGAGTAAATGGGCTTGTGGATAATGGTTGTATCCTTAGTTGGATGTTGCACTGTGTTTATTATTATTATTGTTGTAATTGATTTTGTTAAAGTTCAACATCAATACTAAATACACAGAATATACTTTGAGAAAAGTCTCTCTGCTTAGCATAATCTTTGGGAGGCTCCATAGCATAATGGTTAGGCAACCCACCTACAGTGCAGATGGTGATAGTAGGGTCACTGGTTCGAATCCCGGGTGAGACTGGTGTTTGTAGTATTTGTCATCTTCCACCTGATAGTGTTAACAGTCTCAATACATAAATGGTCATGTGGTGTCTCCGTGAGTACCTTGGAAATGCCTCCATATGGCTTAGAGTAAATGGGCTTGTGGATAATGGTTGTATCCTTAGTTGGATGTTGCACTGTGCTTATTATTATTATTGTTGTAATTGATTTTGTTAAAGTTCAACATCAATACTAAATACACAGAATATACTTTGAGAAAAGTCTCTCTGCTTAGCATAATCTTTGGGAGGCTCCATAGCATAATGGTTAGGTATCCCACCTACAGTGCAGATGGTGATTGTAGGGTTACAGGTTTGAATCCCGGGTGCGACTGGTGTTTGTAGTATTTGTCATCTTCCACCTGATAGTGTTAACAGTCTCAATACATAAATGGTCATGTGGTGCCTCCGTAAGTACCTTGGAAATGCTTCCATATGGCTTAGAGTAAATGGGCTTGTGGATAATGGTTGTATCCTTAGTTGGATGTTGCACTGTGTTTATTATTATTATTGTTGTAATTGATTTTGTTAAAGTGCAACATCAATACTAAATACACAGAATATACTTTGAGAAAAGTCTCTCTGCTTAGCAAAATCTTTGGGAGGCTCCATAGCCTAATGGTTAAGCATCCCGCCTACAGTGCAGATGGTGATTGCAGGGTCACTGGTTCGAATCCCGGGTGCGACTGGCGTTTGTAGTATTTGTCATCTTCCACCTGATAGTGTTAACAGTCTCAATACATAAATGGTCATGTGGTGCCTCAGTGAGTACCTTGGAAATGCTTCCATATGGCTTAGAGTAAATGGGCTTGTGGAAAATGGTTGTATCCTTAGTTGGATGTTGCACTGTGTTTATTATTATTATTATTGTTGTAATTGACTTTGTTAAAGTTCAACATCAATACTAAATACACAGAATATACTTTGAGAAAAGTCTCTCTGCTTAGCATAATCTTTGGGAGGCTCCATAGCATAATGGTTAGGCATCCCACCTACAGGGCAGATGGTGATTGCAGGGTCACTGGTTCGAATCCCGGGTGCGACTGGTGTTTGTAGTATTTGTCATCTTCCACCTGATAGTGTTAACAGTCTCAATACATAAATGGTCATGTGGTGTCTCCGTGAGTACCTTGGAAATGCTTCCATATGGCTTAGAGTAAATGGGCTTGTGGATAATGGTTGTATCCTTAGTTGGATGTTGCACTGTGTTTATTATTATTATTGTTGTAATTGATTTTGTTAAAGTTCAACATCAATACTAAATACACAGAATATACTTTGAGAAAAGTCTCTCTGCTTAGCATAATCTTTGGGAGGCTCCATAGCATAATGGTTAGGCATCCCGCCTACAGTGCAGATGGTGATTGCAGGGTCACTGGCTTGAATCCCGGGTGCGACTGGTGTTTGTAGTATTTGTCATCTTCCACCTGATAGTGTTAACAGTCTCAATACATAAATGGTCATGTGGTGTCTCCGTGAGTACCTTGGAAATGCTTCCATATGGCTTAGAGTAAATGGGCTTGTGGATAATGGTTGGATGTTGCACTGTGTTTATTATTATTGTTGTAATTGATTTTGTTAAAGTTCAACATCAATACTAAATACACAGAATATACTTTGAGAAAAGTCTCTCTGCTTAGCATAATCTTTGTGAGGCTCCATAGCCTAATGGTTAGGCATCCCGTCTACAGTGCAGATGGTGATTGCAGGGTCACTGGTTCGACTCCCGGGTGCGACTCGTGTTTGTAGTATTTGTCGTCTTCCACCTGATAGTGTTAATATACTCAATACATAAATGGTCATGTGGTGCCTCCGTGAGTACCTTGGAAATGCTTCCATATGGCTTAGAGTAAATGGGCTTGTGGATAATGGTTGTATCCTTAGTTGGATGTTGCACTGTGTTTATTATTATTATTGTTGTAATTGATTTTGTTAAAGTTCAACATCAATACTAAATACACAGAATATACTTTGAGAAAAGTCTCTCTGCTTAGCATAATCTTTGGAAGGCTCCATAGCATAATGGTCAGGCATTCCACCTACAGTGCAGATGGTGATTGTAGGGTCACTGGTTCGAATCCCAGGTGCGACTGGTGTTTGTAGTATTTGTCATCTTCCACCTGATAGTGTTAACAGTCTCAATACATAAATGGTCATGTGGTGCCTCCGTAAGTACCTTGGAAATGCTTCCATATGGCTTAGAGAAAATGGGCTTGTGGATAATGGTTGTATCCTTAGTTGGATGTTGCACTGTGTTTATTATTATTATTGTTGTAATTGATTTTGTTAAAGTTCAACATCGATACTAAATACACAGAATATACTTTGAGAAAAGTCTCTCTGCTTAGCATAATCTTTGGGAGGCTCCATAGCCTAATGGTTAAGAATCCCGCCTACAGTGCAGATGGTAATTGCAGGGTCACTGGTTTGAATCCCAGGTGCGACTGGCATTTGTAGTATTTGTCATCTTCCACCTGATAGTGTTAACAGTCTCAATACATAAGTGGTCATGTGGTGCCTCAGTGAGTACCTTGGAAATGCTTCCATATGGCTTAGAGTAAATGGGCTTATGGATAATGGTTGTATCCTTAGTTGGATGTTGCACTGTGTTTATTATTATTATTGTTGTAATTGATTTTGTTAAAGTTCAACATCAATACTAAATACACAGAAAATACATTGAGAAAAGTCTCTCTGCTTAGCATAATCTTTGGGAGGCTCCATAGCCTAATGGTTAGGCATCCCGCCTACAGTGCAGGTGGTGATTGCAGGGTCACTGGTTCGAATCCCAGGTGCGACTGGTATTTGTTATCTTCCACCTGATAGTGTTAACAGTCTCAATACATAAATGGTCATGTGGTGCCTCAGTGAGTACCTTGGAAATGCTTCCATATGGCTTAGAGTAAATGGGCTTGTGGATAATGGTTGTATCCTTAGTTGGATGTTGCACTGTTTATTATTATTATTGTTGTAAATGATTTTGTTAAAGTTCAACATCAATACTAAATACACAGAATATACTTTGAGAAAAGTCTCTCTGCTTAGCATAATCTTCGGGAGGCTCCATAGCCTAATGGTTAAGCATCCCGCCTACAGTGCAGATGGTGATTGCAGCGTCACTGGTTCGAATCCCGGGTGCGACTGGCGTTTGTAGTATTTGTCATCTTCCACCTGATAGTGTTAACAGTCTCAATACATAAATGGTCATGTGGTGCCTCAGTGAGTACCTTGGAAATGCTTCCATATGGCTTAGAGTAAATGGGCTTGTGGATAATGGTTGTATCCTTAGTTGGATGTTGCACTGTGTTTATTATTATTATTGTTGTAATTGATTTTGTTAAAGTTCAACATCAATACTAAATACACAGAATATACTTTGAGAAAAGTCTCTCTGCTTAGCATAATCTTCAGGAGGCTCCATAGCATAATGGTTAGGCATCCCACCTACAGGGCAGATGGTGATTGCAGGGTCACTGGTTCGAATCCCGGGTGCAACTGGTGTTTGTAGTATTTGTCATCTTCCACCTGATAGTGTTAACAGTCTCAATACATAAATGGTCATGTGGTGTCTCCGTGAGTACCTTGGAAATGCTTCCATATGGCTTAGAGTAAATGGGCTTGTGGATAATGGTTGTATCCTTAGTTGGATGTTGCACTGTGTTTATTATTATTATTGTTGTAATTGATTTTGTTAAAGTTCAACATCAATACTAAATACACAGAATATACTTTGAGAAAAGTCTCTCTGCTTAGCATAATCTTTGGGAGGCTCCATAGCATAATGGTTAGGTATCCCACCTACAGTGCAGATGGTGATTGTAGGGTTACAGGTTTGAATCCCGGGTGCGACTGGTGTTTGTAGTATTTGTCATCTTCCACCTGATAGTGTTAACAGTCTCAATACATAAATGGTCATGTGGTGCCTCCGTAAGTACCTTTGAAATGCTTCCATATGGCTTAGAGTAAATGGGCTTGTGGATAATGGTTGTATCCTTAGTTGGATGTTGCACTGTGTTTATTATTATTATTGTTGTAATTGATTTTGTTAAAGTTCAACATCAATACTAAATACACAGAATATACTTTGAGAAAAGTCTCTCTGCTTAGCAAAATCTTTGGGAGGCTCCATAGCCTAATGGTTAAGCATCCCGCCTACAGTGCAGATGGTGATTGCAGGGTCACTGGTTCGAATCCCGGGTGCGACTGGCGTTTGTAGTATTTGTCATCTTCCACCTGATAGTGTTAACAGTCTCAATACATAAATGGTCATGTGGTGCCTCAGTGAGTACCTTGGAAATGCTTCCATATGGCTTAGAGTAAATGGGCTTGTGGATAATGGTTGTATCCTTAGTTGGATGTTGCACTGTGTTTATTATTATTATTATTGTTGTAATTGACTTTGTTAAAGTTCAACATCAATACTAAATACACAGAATATACTTTGAGAAAAGTCTCTCTGCTTAGCATAATCTTTGGGAGGCTCCATAGCATAATGGTTAGGCATCCCACCTACAGGGCAGATGGTGATTGCAGGGTCACTGGTTCAAATCCCGGGTGCGACTGGTGTTTGTAGTATTTGTCATCTTCCACCTGATAGTGTTAACAGTCTCAATACATAAATGGTCATGTGGTGTCTCCGTGAGTACCTTGGAAATGCTTCCATATGGCTTAGAGTAAATGGGCTTGTGGATAATGGTTGTATCCTTAGTTGGATGTTGCACTGTGTTTATTATTATTATTGTTGTAATTGATTTTGTTAAAGTTCAACATCAATACTAAATACACAGAATATACTTTGAGAAAAGTCTCTCTGCTTAGCATAATCTTTGGGAGGCTCCATAGCATAATGGTTAGGCATCCCACCTACAGTGCAGATGGTGATAGTAGGGTCACTGGTTCAAATCCCGGGTGCGACTGGTGTTTGTAGTATTTGTCATCTTCCACCTGATAGTGTTAACAGTCTCAATACATAAATGGTCATGTGGTGTCTCCGTGAGTACCTTGGAAATGCTTCCATATGGCTTAGAGTAAATGGGCTTGTGGATAATGGTTGTATCCTTAGTTGGATGTTGCACTGTGTTTATTATTATTATTGTTGTAATTGATTTTGTTAAAGTTCAACATCAATACTAAATACACAGAATATACTTTGAGAAAAGTCTCTCTGCTTAGCATAATCTTTGGGAGGCTCCATAGCATAATGGTTAGGTATCCCGCCTACAGTGCAGATGGTGATTGTAGGGTTACTGGTTTGAATCCCAGGTGCGACTGGTGTTTGTAGTATTTGTCATCTTCCACCTGATAGTGTTAACAGTCTCAATACATAAATGGTCATGTGGTGCCTCCGTAAGTACCTTGGAAATGCTTCCATATGGCTTAGAGTAAATGGGCTTGTGGATAATGGTTGTATCCTTAGTTGGATGTTGCACTGTGTTTATTATTATTATTGTTGTAATTGATTTTGTTAAAGTTCAACATCAATACTAAATATACAGAATATACTTTGAGAAAAGTCTCTCTGCTTAGCATAATCTTTGGGAGACTCCATAGCCTAATGGTTAGGCATCCCACCTACAGTGCAGATGGTGATTGCAGGGTCACTGGTTCAAATCCCGGGTGCGACTGGCGTTTGTAGTATTTGTCATCTTCCACCTGATAGTGTTAACAGTCTCAATACATAAATGGTCATGTGGTGCCTCAGTGAGTACCTTGGAAATGCTTCCATATGGCTTAGAGTAAATGGGCTTGTGGATAATGGTTGTATCCTTAGTTAGATGTTGCACTGTGTTTATTATTATTATTATTGTTGTAATTGATTTTGTTAAAGTTCAACATCAATACTAAATACACAGAATATACTTTGAGAAAAGTCTCTCTGCTTAGCATAATCTTCGGGAGGCTCCATAGCATAATGGTTAGGCATCCCACCTACAGGGCAGATGGTGATTGCAGGGTCACTTGTTCGAATCCCATGTGCGACTGGTGTTTGTAGTATTTGTCATCTTCCACCTGATAGTGTTAACAGTCTCAATACATAAATGGTCATGTGGTGTCTCCATGAGTACCTTGGAAATGCTTCCATATGGCTTAGAGTAAATGGGCTTGTGGATAATGGTTGTATCCTTAGTTGGATGTTGCACTGTGTTTATTATTATTATTGTTGTAATTGATTTTGTTAAAGTTCAACATCAATACTAAATACACAGAATATACTTTGAGAAAAGTCTCTCTGCTTAGCATAATCTTTGGGAGGCTCCATAGCATAATGGTTAGGCATCCCGCCTACAATGCAGATGGTGATTGTAGGGTTACTGGTTTGAATCCCAGGTGCGACTGGTGTTTGTAGTATTTGTCATCTTCCACCTGATAGTGTTAACAGTCTCAATACATAAATGGTCATGTGGTGCCTCCGTAAGTACCTTGGAAATGCTTCCATATGGCTTAGAGTAAATGGGCTTGTGGATAATGGTTGTATCCTTAGTTGGATGTTGCACTGTGTTTATTATTATTATTGTTGTAATTGATTTTGTTAAAGTTCAACATCAATACTAAATACACAGAATATACTTTGAGAAAAGTCTCTCTGCTTAGCATAATCTTTGGGAGGCTCCATAGCCTAATGGTTAAGCATCCCGCCTACAGTGCAGATGGTGATTGCAGGGTCACTGGTTCAAATCCCGGGTGCGACTGGCGTTTGTAGTATTTGTCATCTTCCACCTGATAGTGTTAACAGTCTCAATACATAAATGGTCATGTGGTGCCTCAGTGAGTACCTTGGAAATGCTTCCATATGACTTAGAGTAAATGGGCTTGTGGATAATGGTTGTATCCTTAGTTGGATGTTGCACTGTGTTTATTATTATTATTATTGTTGTAATTGACTTTGTTAAAGTTCAACATCAATACTAAATACACAGAATATACTTTGAGAAAAGTCTCTCTGCTTAGCATAATCTTTGGGAGGCTCCATAGCCTAATGGTTAGGCATCCCACCTACAGTGCAGGTGGTGATTGCAGGGTCACTGGTTCAAATCCCGGGTGCAACTGGTGTTTGTAGTATTTGTCGTCTTCCACCTAATAGTGTTAACAGTCTCAATACATAAATGGTCATGTGGTGTCTCTGTGAGTTCCTTGGAAATGCTTCCATATGGCTTAGAGTAAATGGGCTTGTGGATAATGGTTGTATCCTTAGTTGGATGTTGCACTGTGTTTATTATTATTATTGTTGTAATTGATTTTGTTAAAGTTCAACATCAATACTAAATATACAGAATATACTTTGAGAAAAGTCTCTCTGCTTAGCATAATCTTTGGGAGACTCCATAGCCTAATGGTTAGGCATCCCACCTACAGTGCAGATGGTGATTGCAGGGTCACTGGTTCAAATCCCGGGTGCGACTGGCGTTTGTAGTATTTGTCATCTTCCACCTGATAGTGTTAACAGTCTCAATACATAAATGGTCATGTGGTGCCTCAGTGAGTACCTTGGAAATGCTTCCATATGGCTTAGAGTAAATGGGCTTGTGGATAATGGTTGTATCCTTAGTTAGATGTTGCACTGTGTTTATTATTATTATTATTGTTGTAATTGATTTTGTTAAAGTTCAACATCAATACTAAATACACAGAATATACTTTGAGAAAAGTCTCTCTGCTTAGCATAATCTTCGGGAGGCTCCATAGCATAATGGTTAGGCATCCCACCTACAGGGCAGATGGTGATTGCAGGGTCACTTGTTCGAATCCCATGTGCGACTGGTGTTTGTAGTATTTGTCATCTTCCACCTGATAGTGTTAACAGTCTCAATACATAAATGGTCATGTGGTGTCTCCATGAGTACCTTGGAAATGCTTCCATATGGCTTAGAGTAAATGGGCTTGTGGATAATGGTTGTATCCTTAGTTGGATGTTGCACTGTGTTTATTATTATTATTGTTGTAATTGATTTTGTTAAAGTTCAACATCAATACTAAATACACAGAATATACTTTGAGAAAAGTCTCTCTGCTTAGCATAATCTTTGGGAGGCTCCATAGCATAATGGTTAGGCATCCCGCCTACAATGCAGATGGTGATTGTAGGGTTACTGGTTTGAATCCCAGGTGCGACTGGTGTTTGTAGTATTTGTCATCTTCCACCTGATAGTGTTAACAGTCTCAATACATAAATGGTCATGTGGTGCCTCCGTAAGTACCTTGGAAATGCTTCCATATGGCTTAGAGTAAATGGGCTTGTGGATAATGGTTGTATCCTTAGTTGGATGTTGCACTGTGTTTATTATTATTATTGTTGTAATTGATTTTGTTAAAGTTCAACATCAATACTAAATACACAGAATATACTTTGAGAAAAGTCTCTCTGCTTAGCATAATCTTTGGGAGGCTCCATAGCCTAATGGTTAAGCATCCCGCCTACAGTGCAGATGGTGATTGCAGGGTCACTGGTTCAAATCCCGGGTGCGACTGGCGTTTGTAGTATTTGTCATCTTCCACCTGATAGTGTTAACAGTCTCAATACATAAATGGTCATGTGGTGCCTCAGTGAGTACCTTGGAAATGCTTCCATATGACTTAGAGTAAATGGGCTTGTGGATAATGGTTGTATCCTTAGTTGGATGTTGCACTGTGTTTATTATTATTATTATTGTTGTAATTGACTTTGTTAAAGTTCAACATCAATACTAAATACACAGAATATACTTTGAGAAAAGTCTCTCTGCTTAGCATAATCTTTGGGAGGCTCCATAGCCTAATGGTTAGGCATCCCACCTACAGTGCAGGTGGTGATTGCAGGGTCACTGGTTCAAATCCCGGGTGCAACTGGTGTTTGTAGTATTTGTCGTCTTCCACCTAATAGTGTTAACAGTCTCAATACATAAATGGTCATGTGGTGTCTCTGTGAGTTCCTTGGAAATGCTTCCATATGGCTTAGAGTAAATGGGCTTGTGGATAATGGTTGTATCCTTAGTTGGATGTTGCACTGTGTTTATTATTATTATTGTTGTAATTGATTTTGTTAAAGTTCAACATCAATACTAAATACACAGAATATACTTTGAGAAAAGTCTCTCTGCTTAGCATAATTTTTGGGAGGCTCCATAGCATAATGGTTAGGCATCCCGCCTACAGTGCAGATGGTGATTGCAGGGTCACTGGTTCAAATCCCGGGTGCGACTGGTGTTTGTAGTATTTGTCATCTCCACCTGATAGTGTTAACACTCTCAATACATAAATGGTCATGTGGTGTCTCCGTGAGTACCTTGGAAATGCTTCCATAAGGCTTACAGTAAATGGGCTTGTGGATAATGGTTGTATTCTTAGTTGGATGTTGCACTGTGTTTATTATTATCATTGTTGTAATTGATTTTGTTAAAGTTCAACATCAATACTAAATACACAGAATATACTTTGAGAAAAGTCTCTCTGCTTAGCATAATCTTCGGGAGGCTCCATAGCATAATGGTTAGGCATCCCACCTACAATGCAGATGGTGATTGCAGGGTCACTGGTTCGAATCCCGGGTGCGACTGGTGTTTGTAGTATTTGTCATCTTCCACCTGATAGTGTTAACACTCTCAATACATAATTGGTCATGTGGTGTCTCTGTGAGTACCTTGGAAATGCTTCCATAAGGCTTACAGTAAATGGGCTTGTGGATAATGGTTGTATTCTTAGTTGGATGTTGCACTGTGTTTATTATTATTATTATTGTTGTAATTGATTTTGTTAAAGTTCAACATCAATACTAAATACACAGAATATACTTTGAGAAAAGTCTCTCTGCTTAGCATAATCTTTGGGAGGCTCCATAGCATAATGGTTAGGCATCCCACCTACAGTGCAGATGGTGATTGTAGGGTCACTGATTCGAATCCCGGGTGCGACTGGTGTTTGTAGTATTTGTCATCTTTCACCTGATAGTGTTAACAGTCTCAATACATAAATGGTCATGTGGTGTCTCCATGAGTACCTTGGAAATGCTTCTATATGGCTTAGAGTAAATGGGCTTGTGGATAATGGTTGTATCCTTAGTTGGATGTTGCACTGTGTTTATTATTATTATTATTATTGTTGTAATTGATTTTGTTAAAGTTCAACATCAATACTAAATACACAGAATATACTTTGAGAAAAGTCTCTCTGCTTAGCATAATCTTTGGGAGACTCCATAGCCTAATGGTTAAGCATCCCACCTACAGTGCAGATGGTGATTGCAGGGTCACTGGTTCAAATCCCGGGTGCAACTGGTATTTGTCATCTTCCACCTGATAGTGTTAACACTCTCAATACATAAATGGTCATGTGGTGTCTCCGTGAGTACTTTGGAAATGCTTCCATAAGGCTTAGAGTAAATGGGCTTGTGGATAATGGTTGTATTCTTAGTTGGATGTTGCACTGTGTTTATTATTATTATTGTTGTAATTGATTTTGTTAAAGTTCAACATCAATACTAAATACACAGAATATACTTTGAGAAAAGTCTCTCTGCTTAACATAATCTTCGGGAGGCTCCATAGCATAATGGTTAGGCATCCCACCTACAGTGCAGATGGTGATTGCAGGGTCACTGGTTCGAATCCCGGGTGCGACTGGTGTTTGTAGTATTTGTCATCTTCCACCTGATAGTGTTAACAGTCTCAATACATAAATGGTCATGTGGTGCCTCCGTGAGTACCTTGGAAATGCTTCCATATGGCTTAGAGTAAATGGGCTTGTGGATAATGGTTGTATCCTTAGTTGGATGTTGCACTGTGTTTATTATTATTATTGTTGTAATTGATTTTGTTAAAGTTCAACATCAATACTAAATACACAGAATATACTTTGAGAAAAGTCTCTCTGTTTAGCATAATCTTCGGTAGGCTCCATAGCATAATGGTTAGGCATCACACCTACAGTGCAGATGGTGATTGCAGGGTCACTGGTTCGAATCCTGGGTGCGACTGGTGTTTGTAGTATTTGTCATCTTCCACCTGATAGTGTTAACAGTCTCAATACATAAATGGTCATGTGGTGCCTCCGTGAGTACCTTGGAAATGCTTCCATATGGCTTAGAGTAAATGGGCTTGTGGATAATGGTTGTATCCTTAGTTGGATGTTGCACTGTGTTTATTATTATTGTTGTAATTGATTTTGTTAAAGTTCAACATCAATACTAAATACACAGAATATACTTTGAGAAAAGTCTCTCTGCTTAGCATAATCGTTGGGAGGCTCCATAGCCTAATGGTTAGGCATCCCACCTACAGTGCAAATGGTGATTGCAGGGTCACTGGTTCAAATCCCGGGTGCGACAGGTGTTGTAGTATTTGTCATCTTCCACCTGATAGTGTTAACAGTCTCAATACATAAATGGTCATGTGGTGTCTCCGTGAGTACCTTGGAAATGCTTCCATATGGCTTAGAGTAAATGGGCTTGTGGATAATGGTTGTATTCTTAGTTGGATGTTGCACTGTGTTTATTATTATTATTGTTGTAATTGATTTTGTTAAAGTTCAACATCAATACTAAATACACAGAATATACTTTGAGAAAAGTCTCTCTGCTTAGCATAATCTTTGGGAGGCTCCATAGCCTAATGGTTAGGCATCCCACCTACAGTGCAGATGGTGATTGTAGGGTCACTGGTTAGAATCCCGAGTGCGACTGGTGTTTGTAATATTTGTCATCTTCGTCTGATATTGTTAACAGTCTCAATACATAAATGGTCATGTGGTGTCTCCGTGAGTACCTTGGAAATGCTTCCATATGGCTTAGAGTAAATGGGCTTGTGGATAATGGTTGTATTCTTAGTTGGATGTTGCACTGTGTTTATTATTATTATTGTTGTAATTGATTTTGTTAAAATTCAACATCAATACTAAATACACAGAATATACTTTGAGAAAAGTCTCTCTGTTTAGCATAATCTTCGGTAGGCTCCATAGCATAATGGTTAGGCATCCCACCTACAATGCAGATGGTGATTGCAGGGTCACTGGTTCGAATCCCGGGTGCGACTGGTGTTTGTAGTATTTGTCATCTTCCACCTGATAGTGTTAACAGTCTCAATACATAAATGGTCATGTGGTGCCTCCGTGAGTACCTTGGAAATGCTTCCATATGGCTTAGAGTAAATGGGCTTGTGGATAATGGTTGTATCCTTAGTTGGATGTTGCACTGTGTTTATTATTATTGTTGTAATTGATTTTGTTAAAGTTCAACATCAATACTAAATACACAGAATATACTTTGAGAAAAGTCTCTCTGCTTAGCATAATCATTGGGAGGCTCCATAGCATAATGGTTAGGCATCCCACCTACAGTGCAGATGGTGATTGTAGGGTCACTGGTTCGAATCCTGGGTGCGACTGGTGTTTGTAGTATTTGTCATATTCCACCTGATAGTGTTAACAGTCTCAATACATAAATGGTCTTGTGGTGTCTCCGTGAGTACCTTGGAAATGCTTCCATATGGCTTAGAGTAAATGGGCTTGTGGATAATGGTTGTATCCTTAGTTGGATGTTGCACTGTGTTTATTATTATTATTGTTGTAATTGATTTTGTTAAAGTTCAATATCAATACTAAATACACAGAATATACTTTGAGAAAAGTCTCTCTGCTTAGCATAATCTTTGGGAGGCTCCATAGCCTAATGGTTAGGCATCCCGCCTACAGTGCAGGTGGTGATTGCAGGGTCACTGGTTCGATTCCCGGGTGCGACTGGTGTTTGTAGTATTTGTCATCTTCCACCTGATAGTGTTAACAGTCTCAATACATAAATGGTCATGTGGTGCCTCAGTAAGTACCTTGGAAATGATTCCATATGGCTTAGAGTAAATGGGCTTGTGGATAATGGTTGTATCCTTAGTTGGATGTTGCACTGTGTTTATTATTATTATTGTTGTAATTGATTTTGTTAAAGTTCAACATCAATACTAAATACACAGAATATACTTTGAGAAAAGTCTCTCTGCTTAGCATAATCTTTGGGAGGATCCATAGCCTAATGGTTAGTCATCCCGCCTACAGTGCAGATGGTGATTGCAGGGTCACTGGTTCAAATCCCGGGTGCGACTGGTGTTTGTAGTATTTGTCATCTTCCACCTGATAGTGTTAACAGTCTCAATACATAAATGGTCATGTGGTGCCTCCGTAAGTACCTTGGAAATGCTTCCATATGGCTTAGAGTAAATGGGCTTGTGGATAATGGTTGTATCCTTAGTTGGATGTTGCACTGTGTTTATTATTATTATTGTTGTAATTGATTTTGTTAAAGTTCAACATCAATACTAAATACACAGAATATAGTTTAAGAAAAGTCTCTCTGCTTAGCATAATCTTTGGAAGGATCCATAGCCTAATGGTTAGGCATCCCGCCTACAGTGCAGATGGTGATTGCAGGGTCACTGGTTCAAATCCCAGGTGCGACTGGTGTTTGTAGTATTTGTCATCTTCCACCTGATAGTGTTAACAGTCTCAATACATAAATGGTCATGTGGTGCCTCCGTAAGTACCTTGGAAATGCTTCCATATGGCTTAGAGTAAATGGGCTTGTGGATAATGGTTGTTTCCTTAGTTGGATGTTGCACTGTGTTTATTATTATTATTGTTGTAATTGATTTTTTTAAAGTTCAATATCAATACTAAATACACAGAATATACTTTGAGAAAAGTCTCTCTGCTTAGCATAATCGTTGGGAGGCTCCATAGCCTAATGGTTAGGCATCCCGCCTACAGTGCAGGTTGTGATTGCAGGGTCACTGGTTCAAATCCCGGGTGCGACTGGTGTTTGTAGTATTTGTCGTCTTCCACCTAATAGTGTTAATAGTCTCAATACATAAATGGTCATGTGGTGCCTCAGTGAGTACCTTGGAAATGCTTCCATATGGCTTAGAGTAAATGGAATTGTGGATAATGGTTGTATCCTTAGTTGGATGTTGCACTGTGTTTATTATTGTTGTAATTGATTTTGTTAAAGTTCAACATCAATACTAAATACACAGAATATACTTTGAGAAAAGTCTCTCTGCTTAGCATAATCTTTGGGAGGCTCCATAGCCTAATGGTTAAGCATCCCGCCTACAGTGCAGATGGTGATTGCAGGGTCACTGGTTCAAATCCTGGGTGCAACTGGCATTTGTAGTATTTGTCATCTTCCACCTGATAGTGTTAACAGTCTCAATACATAAATGGTCATGTGGTGCCTCAGTGAGTACCTTGGAAATGCTTCCATATGGCTTAGAGTAAATGGGCTTGTGGATAATGGTTGTGTCCTTAGTTGGATGTTGCACTGTGTTTATTATTATTATTGTTGTAATTGATTTTGTTAAAGTTCAACATCAATACTAAATACACAGAATATACTTTGAGAAAAGTCTCTCTGCTTAGCATAATCTTTGGGAGGCTCCATAGCCTAATGGTTAAGCATCCCGCCTACAGTGCAGATGGTGATTGCAGGGTCACTGGTTCAAATCACGGGTGCAACTGGCATTTGTAGTATTTGTCATCTTCCACCTGATAGTGTTAACAGTCTCAATACATAAATGGTCATGTGGTGCCTCCGTGAGTACCTTGGAAATGCTTCCATATGGCTTAGAGTAAATGGGCTTGTGGATAATGGTTGTATCCTTAGTTGGATGTTGCACTGTGTTTATTATTATTATTGTTGTAATTGATTTTGTTAAAGTTCAACATCAATACTAAATACACAGAATATACTTTGAGAAAAGTCTCTCTGCTTAGAATAATCTTTGGGAGGCTCCATAGCATAATGGTTAGGCATCCCGCCTCCAGTGCAGATGGTGATTGCAGGGTCACTGGTTCGAATCCCGGGTGCGACTGGTGTTTGTAGTATTTGTCAACTTCCACCTGATAGTGTTAACAGTCTCAATACATAAATGGTCATGTGGTGCCTCCGTAAGTACCTTGGAAATGCTTCCATATGGCTTAAAGTAAATGGGCTTGTGGATAATGGTTGTATCCTTAGTTGGATGTTGCACTGTGTTTATTATTATTATTGTTGTAATTGATTTTGTTAAAGTTCAACATCAATACTAAATACACAGAATATACTTTGAGAAAAGTCTCTCTGCTTAGCATAATCTTTGGGAGGCTCCATAGCCTAATGGTTAGGCATCCCACCTACAGTGCAGATGGTGATTGTAGGGTCACTGGTTAGAATCCCGAGTGCGACTGGTGTTTGTAATATTTGTCATCTTCGTCTGATATTGTTAACAGTCTCAATACATAAATGGTCATGTGGTGTCTCCGTGAGTACCTTGGAAATGCTTCCATATGGCTTAGAGTAAATGGGCTTGTGGATAATGGTTGTATTCTTAGTTGGATGTTGCACTGTGTTTATTATTATTATTGTTGTAATTGATTTTGTTAAAATTCAACATCAATACTAAATACACAGAATATACTTTGAGAAAAGTCTCTCTGTTTAGCATAATCTTCGGTAGGCTCCATAGCATAATGGTTAGGCATCACACCTACAGTGCAGATGGTGATTGCAGGGTCACTGGTTCGAATCCTGGGTGCGACTGGTGTTTGTAGTATTTGTCATCTTCCACCTGATAGTGTTAACAGTCTCAATACATAAATGGTCATGTGGTGCCTCCGTGAGTACCTTGGAAATGCTTCCATATGGCTTAGAGTAAATGGGCTTGTGGATAATGGTTGTATCCTTAGTTGGATGTTGCACTGTGTTTATTATTATTGTTGTAATTGATTTTGTTAAAGTTCAACATCAATACTAAATACACAGAATATACTTTGAGAAAAGTCTCTCTGCTTAGCATAATCGTTGGGAGGCTCCATAGCCTAATGGTTAGGCATCCCACCTACAGTGCAAATGGTAATTGCAGGGTCACTGGTTCGAATCCCGGGTGCGACAGGTATTTGTAGTATTTGTCATCTTCCACCTGATAGTGTTAACAGTCTCAATACATAAATGGTCATGTGGTGTCTCCATGAGTACCTTGGAAATGCTTCCATATGGCTTAGAGTAAATGGGCTTGTGGATAATGGTTGTATTCTTAGTTGGATGTTGCACTGTGTTTATTATTATTATTGTTGTAATTGATTTTGTTAACGTTCAACATCAATACTAAATACACAGAATATACTTTGAGAAAAGTCTCTCTGCTTAGCTTAATCTTTGGGAGGCTCCATAGCATAATGGTTAGGCATCCCGCCTACAGTGCAGATGGTGATTACAGGGTCACTGGTTCAAATCCCAGGTGCGACTGGTGTTTGTAGTGTTTGTCATCTTCCACCTGATAGTGTTAACAGTCTCAATACATAAATGGTCATGTGGTGCCTCCGTAAGTACCTTGGAAATGCTTCCATATGGCTTAGAGTAAATGGGCTTGTGGATAATGGTTGTATCCTTATTTGGATGTTGCACTATGTTTATTATTATTATTGTTGTAATTGATTTTGTTAAAGTTCAACATCAATACTAAATACACAGAATATACTTTGAGAAAAGTCTCTCTGCTTAGCATAATCTTTGGGAGGCTCCATAGCATAATGGTTAGGCATCCCGCCTCCAGTGCAGATGGTGATTGCAGGGTCACTGGTTTGAATCCCGTGTGCGACTGGTGTTTGTAGTATTTGTCATCTTCCACCTGATAGTGTTAACAGTCTCAATACATAAATGGTCATGTGGTGCCTCCGTAAGTACCTTGGAAATGCTTCCATATGGCTTAAAGTAAATGGGCTTGTGGATAATGGTTGTATCCTTAGTTGGATGTTGCACTGTGTTTATTATTATTATTGTTATAATTGATTTTTTTAAAGTTCAACATCAATACTAAATACACAGAATATACTTTGAGAAAAGTCTCTCTGCTTAGCATAATCTTTTGGAGGCTCCATAGCCTAATGGTTAGGCATCCCACTTACAGTGCAGATGGTGATTGTAGGGTCACTGGTTAGAATCCCGAGTGCGACTGGTGTTTGTAGTATTTGTCATCTTCCACCTGATAGTGTTAACAGTCTCAATACATAAATGGTCATGTGGTGCCTCCGTGAGTACCTTGGAAATGCTTCCATATGGCTTAGAGTAAATGGGCTTGTGGATAATGGTTGTATCCTTAGTTGGATGTTGCACTGTGTTTATTATTATTGTTGTAATTGATTTTGTTAAAGTTCAACATCAATACTAAATACACAGAATATACTTTGAGAAAAGTCTCTCTGCTTAGCATAATCATTGGGAGGCTCCATAGCATAATGGTTAGGCATCCCACCTACAGTGCAGATGGTGATTGTAGGGTCACTGGTTCGAATCCTGGGTGCGACTGGTGTTTGTAGTATTTGTCATATTCCACCTGATAGTGTTAACAGTCTCAATACATAAATGGTCTTGTGGTGTCTCCGTGAGTACCTTGGAAATGCTTCCATATGGCTTAGAGTAAATGGGCTTGTGGATAATGGTTGTATCCTTAGTTGGATGTTGCACTGTGTTTATTATTATTATTGTTGTAATTGATTTTGTTAAAGTTCAATATCAATACTAAATACACAGAATATACTTTGAGAAAAGTCTCTCTGCTTAGCATAATCTTTGGGAGGCTCCATAGCCTAATGGTTAGGCATCCCGCCTACAGTGCAGGTGGTGATTGCAGGGTCACTGGTTCGATTCCCGGGTGCGACTGGTGTTTGTAGTATTTGTCATCTTCCACCTGATAATGTTAACAGTCTCAATACATAAATGGTCATGTGGTGCCTCAGTGAGTACCTTGGAAATGATTCCATATGGCTTAGAGTAAATGGGCTTGTGGATAATGGTTGTATCCTTAGTTGGATGTTGCACTGTGTTTATTATTATTATTGTTGTAATTGATTTTGTTAAAGTTCAACATCAATACTAAATACACAGAATATACTTTGAGAAAAGTCTCTCTGCTTAGCATAATCTTTGGGAGGATCCATAGCCTAATGGTTAGTCATCCCGCCTACAGTGCAGATGGTGATTGCAGGGTCACTGGTTCAAATCCCAGGTGCGACTGGTGTTTGTAGTATTTGTCATCTTCCACCTGATAGTGTTAACAGTCTCAATACATAAATGGTCATGTGGTGCCTCCGTAAGTACCTTGGAAATGCTTCCATATGGCTTAGAGTAAATGGGCTTGTGGATAATGGTTGTATCCTTAGTTGGATGTTGCACTGTGTTTATTATTATTATTGTTGTAATTGATTTTGTTAAAGTTCAACATCAATACTAAATACACAGAATATACTTTGAGAAAAGTCTCTCTGCTTAGCATAATCTTTGGGAGGCTCCATAGCCTAATGGTTAAGCATCCCGCCTACAGTGCAGATGGTAGATTGCAGGGTCACTGGTTCGAATCCCGGGTGCGACTGGTGTTTGTAGTATTTGTCATCTTCCACCTGATAGTGTTAACAGTCTCAATACATAAATGGTCATGTGGTGCCTCAGTGAGTACCTTGGAAATGCTTCCATATGGCTTAGAGTAAATGGGCTTGTGGATAATGGTTGTATCCTTAGTTGGATGTTGCACTGTGTTTATTATTATTATTATTGTTGTAATTGATTTTGTTAAAGTTCAACATCAATACTAAATACACAGAATATACTTTGAGAAAAGTCTCTCTGCTTAGCATAATCTTTTTTGGAGGCTCCATAGCATAATGGTTAGGCATCCCGCCTACAGTGCAGATGGTGCTTGCAGGGTCACTGGTTCGAATCCCGGGTGCGACTGGTGTTTGTAGTATTTGTCATCTTCCACCTGATAGTGTTAACAGTCTCAATACATAAATGGTCATGTGGTGCCTCCGTAAGTACCTTGGAAATGCTTCCATATGGCTTAGAGTAAATGGGCTTGTGGATAATGGTTGGATGTTGCACTGTGTTTATTATTATTATTGTTGTAATTGATTTTGTTAAAGTTCAACATCAATACTAAATACACAGAATATACTTTGAGAAAAGTCTCTCTGCTTAGCATAATCTTTGGGAGACTCCATAGCCTAATGGTTAGGCATCCCACCTACAGTGCAAATGGTGATTGCAGGGTCACTGGCTCAAATCCCGGGTGCGACTGGTGTTTGTAGTATTTGTCATCTTCCACCTGATAGTGTTAACAGTCTCAATACATAAATGGTCATGTGGTGCCTCCGTGAGTACCTTGGAAATGCTTCCATATGGCTTAGAGTAAATGGGCTTGTGGATAATGGTTGTATCCTTAGTTGGATGTTGCACTGTGTTTATTATTATTATTGTTGTAATTGATTTTGTTAAAGTTCAACATCAATACTAAATACACAGAATATACTTTGAGAAAAGTCTCTCTGCTTAGCATAATCTTTGGGAGGCTCCATAGCATAATGGTTAGGCATCCCGCCTCCAGTGCAGATGGTGATTGCAGGGTCACTGGTTCGAATCCCGGGTGCAACTGGTGTTTGTAGTATTTGTCATCTTCCACCTGATAGTGTTAACAGTCTCAATACATAAATGGTCATGTGGTGTCTCCGTGAGTACCTTGGAAATGCTTCCATATGGCTTAGAGTAAATGGGCTTGTGGATAATGGTTGTATACTTAGTTGGATGTTGCACTGTGTTTATTATTATTATTATTGTTGTAATTGATTTTGTTAAAGTTCAACATCAATACTAAATACACAGAATATACTTTGAGAAAAGTCTCTCTGCTTAGCATAATCTTCGGGAGGCACCATAGCATAATGGTTAGGTATCCGACCTACAGTGCAGATGGTGAATGCAGGGTCACTGGTTCGAATCCCGGGTGCGACTGGTGTTTGTAGTATTTGTCATCTTCCACCTGATAGTGTTAACAGTCTCAATACATAAATGGTCATGTGGTGCCTCCGTGAGTACCTTGGAAATGCTTCCATATGGCTTAGAGTAAATGGGCTTGTGGATAATGGTTGTATCCTTAGTTGGATGTTGCACTGTGTTTATTATTATTATTGTTGTAATTGATTTTGTTAAAGTTCAACATCAATACTAAATACACAGAATATACTTTGAGAAAAGTCTCTCTGCTTAGCATAATCTTTGGGAGGCTCCATAGCATAATGGTTAGGCATCCCGCCTCCAGTGCAGATGGTGATTGCAGGGTCACTGGTTCGAATCCCGGGTGCAACTGGTGTTTGTAGTATTTGTCATCTTCCACCTGATAGTGTTAACAGTCTCAATACATAAATGGTCATGTGGTGCCTCCGTAAGTACCTTGGAAATGCTTCCATATGGCTTAAAATAAATGGGCTTGTGGATAATGGTTGTATTCTTAGTTGGATGTTGCACTGTGTTTATTATTATTATTGTTGTAATTGATTTTGTTAAAGTTCAACATCAATACTAAATACACAGAATATACTTTGAGAAAAGTCTCTCTGCTTAGCATAATCTTTGGGAGGCTCCATAGCCTAATGGTTAGGCATCCCACCTACAGTGCAGATGGTTGATTGTAGGGTCACTGGTTAGTATCCCGAGTGCGACTGGTGTTTGTAATATTTGTCATCTTCGTCTGATATTGTTAACAGTCTCAATACATAAATGGTCATGTGGTGTCTCCGTGAGTACCTTGGAAATGCTTCCATATGGCTTAGAGTAAATGGGCTTGTGGATAATGGTTGTATTCTTAGTTGGATGTTGCACTGTGTTTATTATTATTATTGTTGTAATTGATTTTGTTAAAGTTCAACATCAATACTAAATACACAGAATATACTTTGAGAAAAGTCTCTCTGTTTAGCATAATCTTCGGTAGGCTCCATAGCATAATGGTTAGGCATCCCACCTACAGTGCAGATGGTGATTGCAGGGTCACTGGTTCGAATCCCGGGTGCGACTGGTGTTTGTAGTATTTGTCATCTTCCACCTGATAGTGTTAACAGTCTCAATACATAAATGGTCATGTGGTGCCTCCGTGAGTACCTTGGAAATGCTTCCATATGGCTTAGAGTAAATGGGCTTGTGGATAATGGTTGTATCCTTAGTTGGATGTTGCACTGTGTTTATTATTATTGTTGTAATTGATTTTGTTAAAGTTCAACATCAATACTAAATACACAGAATATACTTTGAGAAAAGTCTCTCTGCTTAGCATAATCGTTGGGAGGCTCCATAGCATAATGGTTAGGCATCCCACCTACAGTGCAGATGGTGATTGTAGGGTCACTGGTTCGAATCCCGGGTGCGACTGGTGTTTGTAGTATTTGTCATCTTCCACCTGATAGTGTTAACAGTCTCAATACATAAATGGTCATGTGGTGTCTCCGTGAGTACCTTGGAAATGCTTCCATATGGCTTAGAGTAAATGGGCTTGTGGATAATGGTTGTATCCTTAGTTGGATGTTGCACTGTGTTTATTATTATTATTGTTGTAATTGATTTTGTTAAAGTTCAACATCAATACTAAATACACAGAATATTCTTTGAGAAAAGTCTCTCTGCTTAGCATACTCTTTGGGAGACTCTATAGCCTAATGGTTAGGCATCCCACCTACAGTGCAGATGGTGATTGCAGGGTCACTG
Organism: Pseudophryne corroboree; assembly: GCF_028390025.1. NCBI lineage: Eukaryota > Metazoa > Chordata > Amphibia > Anura > Myobatrachidae > Pseudophryne > Pseudophryne corroboree. The sequence continues at coordinate 69,622,024 of NC_086453.1, forward strand.
GTTCGAATCCCGGGTGCAACTGGTGTTTGTAGTATTTGTCATCTTCCACCTGATAGTGTTAACAGTCTCAATACATAAATGGTCATGTGGTGTCTCCGTGAGTACCTTGAAAATGCTTCCATATGGCTTAGAGTAAATGGGCTTGTGGATAATGGTTGTATCCTTAGTTGGATGTTGCACTGTGTTTATTATTATTATTTTTGTAATTGATTTTGTTAAAGTTCAACATCAATACTAAATACACAGAATATACTTTGAGAAAAGTCTCTCTGCTTAGAATAATCTTTGGGAGGCTCCATAGCATAATGGTTAGGCATCCCGCCTCCAGTGCAGATGGTGATTGCAGGGTCACTGGTTCGAATCCCGGGTGCGACTGGTGTTTGTAGTATTTGTCATCTTCCACCTGATAGTGTTAACAGTCTCAATACATAAATGGTCATGTGGTGCCTCCGTAAGTACCTTGGAAATGCTTCCATATGGCTTAAAGTAAATGGGCTTGTGGATAATGGTTGTATCCTTAGTTGGATGTTGCACTGTGTTTATTATTATTATTGTTGTAATTGATTTTGTTAAAGTTCAACATCAATACTAAATACACAGAATATACTTTGAGAAAAGTCTCTCTGCTTAGCATAATCTTTGGGAGGCTCCATAGCCTAATGGTTAGGCATCCCACCTACAATGCAGATGGTGATTGTAGGGTCACTGGTTAGAATCCCGAGTGCGACTGGTGTTTGTAATATTTGTCATCTTCGTCTGATATTGTTAACAGTCTCAATACATAAATGGTCATGTGGTGTCTCCGTGAGTACCTTGGAAATGCTTCCATATGGCTTAGAGTAAATGGGCTTGTGGATAATGGTTGTATTCTTAGTTGGATGTTGCACTGTGTTTATTATTATTATTGTTGTAATTGATTTTGTTAAAATTCAACATCAATACTAAATACACAGAATATACTTTGAGAAAAGTCTCTCTGTTTAGCATAATCTTCGGTAGGCTCCATAGCATAATGGTTAGGCATCACACCTACAGTGCAGATGGTGATTGCAGGGTCACTGGTTCGAATCCTGGATGCGACTGGTGTTTGTAGTATTTGTCATCTTCCACCTGATAGTGTTAACAGTCTCAATACATAAATGGTCATGTGGTGCCTCCGTGAGTACCTTGGAAATGCTTCCATATGGCTTAGAGTAAATGGGCTTGTGGATAATGGTTGGATGTTGCACTGTGTTTATTATTATTGTTGTAATTGATTTTGTTAAAGTTCAACATCAATACTAAATACACAGAATATACTTTGAGAAAAGTCTCTCTGCTTAGCATAATCGTTGGGAGGCTCCATAGCCTAATGGTTAGGCATCCCACCTACAGTGCAAATGGTGATTGCAGGGTCACTGGTTCGAATCCCGGGTGCGACTGGTGTTTGTAGTGTTTGTCATCTTCCACCTGATAGTGTTAACAGTCTCAATACATAAATGGTCATGTGGTGCCTCCGTAAGTACCTTGGAAATGCTTCCATATGGCTTAGAGTAAATGGGCTTGTGGATAATGGTTGTATCCTTAGTTGGATGTTGCACTGTGTTTATTATTATTATTGTTGTAATTGATTTTGTTAAAGTTCAACATCAATACTAAATACACAGAATATACTTTGAGAAAAGTCTCTCTGCTTAGCATAATCTTTGGGAGGCTCCATAGCATAATGGTTAGGCATCCCGCCTCCAGTGCAGATGGTGATTGCAGGATCACTGGTTCGAATCCCGGGTGCAACTGGTGTTTGTAGTATTTGTCATCTTCCACCTGATAGTGTTAACAGTCTCAATACATAAATGGTCATGTGGTGTCTCCGTGAGTACCTTGGAAATGCTTCCATATGGCTTAGAGTAAATGGGCTTGTGGATAATGGTTGCATACTTAGTTGGATGTTGCACTGTGTTTATTATTATTATTGTTGTAATTGATTTTGTTAAAGTTCAACATCAATACTAAATACACAGAATATACTTTGAGAAAAGTCTCTCTGCTTAGCATAATCTTCGGGAGGCACCATAGCATAATGGTTAGGTATCCGACCTACAGTGCAGATGGTGAATGCAGGGTCACTGGTTCGAATCCCGGGTGCGACTGGTGTTTGTAGTATTTGTCATCTTCCACCTGATAGTGTTAACAGTCTCAATACATAAATGGTCATGTGGTGCCTCCGTGAGTACCTTGGAAATGCTTCCATATGGCTTAGAGTAAATGGGCTTGTGGATAATGGTTGTATCCTTAGTTGGATGTTGCTCTGTGTTTATTATTATTATTGTTGTAATTGATTTTGTTAAAGTTCAACATCAATACTAAATACACAGAATATACTTTGAGAAAAGTCTCTCTGCTTAGCATAATCTTTGGGAGGCTCCATAGCATAATGGTTAGGCATCCCACCTACAGTGCAGATGGTGATTGTAGGGTCACTGGTTCGAATCCTGGGTGCGACTGGTGTTTGTAGTATTTGTCATATTCCACCTGATAGTGTTAACAGTCTCAATACATAAATGGTCTTGTGGTGTCTCCGTGAGTACCTTGGAAATGCTTCCATATGGCTTAGAGTAAATGGGCTTGTGGATAATGGTTGTATCCTTAGTTGGATGTTGCACTGTGTTTATTATTATTATTGTTGTAATTGATTTTGTTAAAGTTCAACATCAATACTAAATACACAGAATATACTTTGAGAAAAGTCTCTCTGCTTAGCATAATCTTTGGGAAGCTCCATAGCCTAATGGTTAGGCATCCCACCTACAGTGCAGATGGTGATTGTAGGGTCACTGGTTAGAATCCCGAGTGCGACTGGTGTTTGTAATATTTGTCATCTTCGTCTGATATTGTTAACAGTCTCAATACATAAATGGTCATGTGGTGTCTCCGTGAGTACCTTGGAAATGCTTCCATATGGCTTAGAGTAAATGGGCTTGTGGATAATGGTTGTATTCTTAGTTGGATGTTGCACTGTGTTTATTATTATTATTGTTGTAATTGATTTTGTTAAAATTCAACATCAATACTAAATACACAGAATATACTTTGAGAAAAGTCTCTCTGTTTAGCATAATCTTCGGTAGGCTCCATAGCATAATGGTTAGGCATCACACCTACAGTGCAGATGGTGATTGCAGGGTCACTGGTTCGAATCCTGGATGCGACTGGTGTTTGTAGTATTTGTCATCTTCCACCTGATAGTGTTAACAGTCTCAATACATAAATGGTCATGTGGTGCCTCCGTGAGTACCTTGGAAATGCTTCCATATGGCTTAGAGTAAATGGGCTTGTGGATAATGGTTGGATGTTGCACTGTGTTTATTATTATTGTTGTAATTGATTTTGTTAAAGTTCAACATCAATACTAAATACACAGAATATACTTTGAGAAAAGTCTCTCTGCTTAGCATAATCGATGGGAGGCTCCATAGCCTAATGGTTAGGCATCCCACCTACAGTGCAAATGGTGATTGCAGGGTCACTGGTTCGAATCCCGGGTGCGACTGGTGTTTGTAGTGTTTGTCATCTTCCACCTGATAGTGTTAACAGTCTCAATACATAAATGGTCATGTGGTGCCTCCGTAAGTACCTTGGAAATGCTTCCATATGGCTTAGAGTAAATGGGCTTGTGGATAATGGTTGTATCCTTAGTTGGATGTTGCACTGTGTTTATTATTATTATTGTTGTAATTGATTTTGTTAAAGTTCAACATCAATACTAAATACACAGAATATACTTTGAGAAAAGTCTCTCTGCTTAGCATAATCTTTGGGAGGCTCCATAGCATAATGGTTAGGCATCCCGCCTCCAGTGCAGATGGTGATTGCAGGGTCACTGGTTCGAATCCCGGGTGCAACTGGTGTTTGTAGTATTTGTCATCTTCCACCTGATAGTGTTAACAGTCTCAATACATAAATGGTCATGTGGTGCCTCCGTAAGTACCTTGGAAATGCTTCCATATGGCTTAGAGTAAATGGGCTTGTGGATAATGGTTGTATCCTTATTTGGATGTTGCACTATGTTTATTATTATTATTTTTGTAATTGATTTTGTTAAAGTTCAACATCAATACTAAATACACAGAATATACTTTGAGAAAAGTCTCTCTGCTTAGCATAATCTTTGGGAGGCTCCATAGCATAATGGTTAGGCATCCCGCCTCCAGTGCAGATGGTGATTGCAGGGTCACTGGTTTGAATCCCGTGTGCGACTGGTGTTTGTAGTATTTGTCATCTTCCACCTGATAGTGTTAACAGTCTCAATACATAAATGGTCATGTGGTGCCTCCGTAAGTACCTTGGAAATGCTTCCATATGGCTTAAAGTAAATGGGCTTGTGGATAATGGTTGTATCCTTAGTTGGATGTTGCACTGTGTTTATTATTATTATTGTTATAATTGATTTTTTTAAAGTTCAACATCAATACTAAATACACAGAATATACTTTGAGAAAAGTCTCTCTGCTTAGCATAATCTTTTGGAGGCTCCATAGCCTAATGGTTAGGCATCCCACTTACAGTGCAGATGGTGATTGTAGGGTCACTGGTTCAAATCCCAGGTGCGACTGGTGTTTGTAGTATTTGTCATCTTCCACCTGATAGTGTTAACAGTCTCAATACATAAATGGTCATGTGGTGCCTCCGTAAGTACCTTGGAAATGCTTCCATATGGCTTAGAGTAAATGGGCTTGTGGATAATGGTTGTATCCTTAGTTGGATGTTGCACTGTGTTTATTATTATTATTGTTGTAATTGATTTTGTTAAAGTTCAACATCAATACTAAATACACAGAATATACTTTGAGAAAAGTCTCTCTGCTTAGCATAATCTTTGGGAGGCTCCATAGCCTAATGGTTAAGCATCCCGCCTACAGTGCAGATGGTGATTGCAGGGTCACTGGTTCGAATCCCGGGTGCGACTGGTGTTTGTAGTATTTGTCATCTTCCACCTGATAGTGTTAACAGTCTCAATACATAAATGGTCATGTGGTGCCTCAGTGAGTACCTTGGAAATGCTTCCATATGGCTTAGAGTAAATGGGCTTGTGGATAATGGTTGTATCCTTAGTTGGATGTTGCACTGTGTTTATTATTATTATTATTGTTGTAATTGATTTTGTTAAAGTTCAACATCAATACTAAATACACAGAATATACTTTGAGAAAAGTCTCTCTGCTTAGCATAATCTTTTTTGGAGGCTCCATAGCATAATGGTTAGGCATCCCGCCTACAGTGCAGATGGTGCTTGCAGGGTCACTGGTTCGAATCCCGGGTGCGACTGGTGTTTGTAGTATTTGTCATCTTCCACCTGATAGTGTTAACAGTCTCAATACATAAATGGTCATGTGGTGCCTCCGTAAGTACCTTGGAAATGCTTCCATATGGCTTAGAGTAAATGGGCTTGTGGATAATGGTTGGATGTTGCACTGTGTTTATTATTATTATTGTTGTAATTGATTTTGTTAAAGTTCAACATCAATACTAAATACACAGAATATACTTTGAGAAAAGTCTCTCTGCTTAGCATAATCTTTGGGAGACTCCATAGCCTAATGGTTAGGCATCCCACCTACAGTGCAAATGGTGATTGCAGGGTCACTGGCTCAAATCCCGGGTGCGACTGGTGTTTGTAGTATTTGTCATCTTCCACCTGATAGTGTTAACAGTCTCAATACATAAATGGTCATGTGGTGCCTCCGCGAGTACCTTGGAAATGCTTCCATATGGCTTAGAGTAAATGGGCTTGTGGATAATGGTTGTATCCTTAGTTGGATGTTGCACTGTGTTTATTATTATTATTGTTGTAATTGATTTTGTTAAAGTTCAACATCAATACTAAATACACAGAATATACTTTGAGAAAAGTCTCTCTGCTTAGCATAATCTTTGGGAGGCTCCATAGCATAATGGTTAGGCATCCCGCCTCCAGTGCAGATGGTGATTGCAGGGTCACTGGTTCGAATCCCGGGTGCAACTGGTGTTTGTAGTATTTGTCATCTTCCACCTGATAGTGTTAACAGTCTCAATACATAAATGGTCATGTGGTGTCTCCGTGAGTACCTTGGAAATGCTTCCATATGGCTTAGAGTAAATGGGCTTGTGGATAATGGTTGTATACTTAGTTGGATGTTGCACTGTGTTTATTATTATTATTGTTGTAATTGATTTTGTTAAAGTTCAACATCAATACTAAATACACAGAATATACTTTGAGAAAAGTCTCTCTGCTTAGCATAATCTTCGGGAGGCACCATAGCATAATGGTTAGGTATCCGACCTACAGTGCAGATGGTGAATGCAGGGTCACTGGTTCGAATCCCGGGTGCGACTGGTGTTTGTAGTATTTGTCATCTTCCACCTGATAGTGTTAACAGTCTCAATACATAAATGGTCATGTGGTGCCTCTGTGAGTACCTTGGAAATGCTTCCATATGGCTTAGAGTAAATGGGCTTGTGGATAATGGTTGTATCCTTAGTTGGATGTTGCACTGTGTTTATTATTATTATTGTTGTAATTGATTTTGTTAAAGTTCAACATCAATACTAAATACACAGAATATACTTTGAGAAAAGTCTCTCTGCTTAGCATAATCTTTGGGAGGCTCCATAGCATAATGGTTAGGCATCCCGCCTCCAGTGCAGATGGTGATTGCAGGGTCACTGGTTCGAATCCCGGGTGCAACTGGTGTTTGTAGTATTTGTCATCTTCCACCTGATAGTGTTAACAGTCTCAATACATAAATGGTCATGTGGTGCCTCCGTAAGTACCTTGGAAATGCTTCCATATGGCTTAAAATAAATGGGCTTGTGGATAATGGTTGTATCCTTAGTTGGATGTTGCACTGTGTTTATTATTATTATTGTTGTAATTGATTTTGTTAAAGTTCAACATCAATACTAAATACACAGAATATACTTTGAGAAAAGTCTCTCTGCTTAGCATAATCTTTGGGAGGCTCCATAGCCTAATGGTTAGGCATCCCACCTACAGTGCAGATGGTTGATTGTAGGGTCACTGGTTAGTATCCCGAGTGCGACTGGTGTTTGTAATATTTGTCATCTTCGTCTGATATTGTTAACAGTCTCAATACATAAATGGTCATGTGGTGTCTCCGTGAGTACCTTGGAAATGCTTCCATATGGCTTAGAGTAAATGGGCTTGTGGATAATGGTTGTATTCTTAGTTGGATGTTGCACTGTGTTTATTATTATTATTGTTGTAATTGATTTTGTTAAAGTTCAACATCAATACTAAATACACAGAATATACTTTGAGAAAAGTCTCTCTGTTTAGCATAATCTTCGGTAGGCTCCATAGCATAATGGTTAGGCATCCCACCTACAGTGCAGATGGTGATTGCAGGGTCACTGGTTCGAATCCCGGGTGCGACTGGTGTTTGTAGTATTTGTCATCTTCCACCTGATAGTGTTAACAGTCTCAATACATAAATGGTCATGTGGTGCCTCCGTGAGTACCTTGGAAATGCTTCCATATGGCTTAGAGTAAATGGGCTTGTGGATAATGGTTGTATCCTTAGTTGGATGTTGCACTGTGTTTATTATTATTGTTGTAATTGATTTTGTTAAAGTTCAACATCAATACTAAATACACAGAATATACTTTGAGAAAAGTCTCTCTGCTTAGCATAATCGTTGGGAGGCTCCATAGCATAATGGTTAGGCATCCCACCTACAGTGCAGATGGTGATTGTAGGGTCACTGGTTCGAATCCCGGGTGCGACTGGTGTTTGTAGTATTTGTCATCTTCCACCTGATAGTGTTAACAGTCTCAATACATAAATGGTCATGTGGTGTCTCCGTGAGTACCTTGGAAATGCTTCCATATGGCTTAGAGTAAATGGGCTTGTGGATAATGGTTGTATCCTTAGTTGGATGTTGCACTGTGTTTATTATTATTATTATTATTATTGTTGTAATTGATTTTGTTAAAGTTCAACATCAATACTAAATACACAGAATATTCTTTGAGAAAAGTCTCTCTGCTTAGCATACTCTTTGGGAGACTCTATAGCCTAATGGTTAGGCATCCCACCTACAGTGCAGATGGTGATTGCAGGGTCACTGGTTCGAATCCCGGGTGCAACTGGTGTTTGTAGTATTTGTCATCTTCCACCTGATAGTGTTAACAGTCTCAATACATAAATGGTCATGTGGTGTCTCCGTGAGTACCTTGAAAATGCTTCCATATGGCTTAGAGTAAATGGGCTTGTGGATAATGGTTGTATCCTTAGTTGGATGTTGCACTGTGTTTATTATTATTATTTTTGTAATTGATTTTGTTAAAGTTCAACATCAATACTAAATACACAGAATATACTTTGAGAAAAGTCTCTCTGCTTAGAATAATCTTTGGGAGGCTCCATAGCATAATGGTTAGGCATCCCGCCTCCAGTGCAGATGGTGATTGCAGGGTCACTGGTTCGAATCCCGGGTGCGACTGGTGTTTGTAGTATTTGTCATCTTCCACCTGATAGTGTTAACAGTCTCAATACATAAATGGTCATGTGGTGCCTCCGTAAGTACCTTGGAAATGCTTCCATATGGCTTAAAGTAAATGGGCTTGTGGATAATGGTTGTATCCTTAGTTGGATGTTGCACTGTGTTTATTATTATTATTGTTGTAATTGATTTTGTTAAAGTTCAACATCAATACTAAATACACAGAATATACTTTGAGAAAAGTCTCTCTGCTTAGCATAATCTTTGGGAGGCTCCATAGCCTAATGGTTAGGCATCCCACCTACAGTGCAGATGGTGATTGTAGGGTCACTGGTTAGAATCCCGAGTGCGACTGGTGTTTGTAATATTTGTCATCTTCGTCTGATATTGTTAACAGTCTCAATACATAAATGGTCATGTGGTGTCTCCGTGAGTACCTTGGAAATGCTTCCATATGGCTTAGAGTAAATGGGCTTGTGGATAATGGTTGTATTCTTAGTTGGATGTTGCACTGTGTTTATTATTATTATTGTTGTAATTGATTTTGTTAAAATTCAACATCAATACTAAATACACAGAATATACTTTGAGAAAAGTCTCTCTGTTTAGCATAATCTTCGGTAGGCTCCATAGCATAATGGTTAGGCATCACACCTACAGTGCAGATGGTGATTGCAGGGTCACTGGTTCGAATCCTGGATGCGACTGGTGTTTGTAGTATTTGTCATCTTCCACCTGATAGTGTTAACAGTCTCAATACATAAATGGTCATGTGGTGCCTCCGTGAGTACCTTGGAAATGCTTCCATATGGCTTAGAGTAAATGGGCTTGTGGATAATGGTTGGATGTTGCACTGTGTTTATTATTATTGTTGTAATTGATTTTGTTAAAGTTCAACATCAATACTAAATACACAGAATATACTTTGAGAAAAGTCTCTCTGCTTAGCATAATCGTTGGGAGGCTCCATAGCCTAATGGTTAGGCATCCCACCTACAGTGCAAATGGTGATTGCAGGGTCACTGGTTCGAATCCCGGGTGCGACTGGTGTTTGTAGTGTTTGTCATCTTCCACCTGATAGTGTTAACAGTCTCAATACATAAATGGTCATGTGGTGCCTCCGTAAGTACCTTGGAAATGCTTCCATATGGCTTAGAGTAAATGGGCTTGTGGATAATGGTTGTATCCTTAGTTGGATGTTGCACTGTGTTTATTATTATTATTGTTGTAATTGATTTTGTTAAAGTTCAACATCAATACTAAATACACAGAATATACTTTGAGAAAAGTCTCTCTGCTTAGCATAATCTTTGGGAGGCTCCATAGCATAATGGTTAGGCATCCCGCCTCCAGTGCAGATGGTGATTGCAGGATCACTGGTTCGAATCCCGGGTGCAACTGGTGTTTGTAGTATTTGTCATCTTCCACCTGATAGTGTTAACAGTCTCAATACATAAATGGTCATGTGGTGTCTCCGTGAGTACCTTGGAAATGCTTCCATATGGCTTAGAGTAAATGGGCTTGTGGATAATGGTTGCATACTTAGTTGGATGTTGCACTGTGTTTATTATTATTATTGTTGTAATTGATTTTGTTAAAGTTCAACATCAATACTAAATACACAGAATATACTTTGAGAAAAGTCTCTCTGCTTAGCATAATCTTCGGGAGGCACCATAGCATAATGGTTAGGTATCCGACCTACAGTGCAGATGGTGAATGCAGGGTCACTGGTTCGAATCCCGGGTGCGACTGGTGTTTGTAGTATTTGTCATCTTCCACCTGATAGTGTTAACAGTCTCAATACATAAATGGTCATGTGGTGCCTCCGTGAGTACCTTGGAAATGCTTCCATATGGCTTAGAGTAAATGGGCTTGTGGATAATGGTTGTATCCTTAGTTGGATGTTGCTCTGTGTTTATTATTATTATTGTTGTAATTGATTTTGTTAAAGTTCAACATCAATACTAAATACACAGAATATACTTTGAGAAAAGTCTCTCTGCTTAGCATAATCTTTGGGAGGCTCCATAGCATAATGGTTAGGCATCCCACCTACAGTGCAGATGGTGATTGTAGGGTCACTGGTTCGAATCCTGGGTGCGACTGGTGTTTGTAGTATTTGTCATATTCCACCTGATAGTGTTAACAGTCTCAATACATAAATGGTCTTGTGGTGTCTCCGTGAGTACCTTGGAAATGCTTCCATATGGCTTAGAGTAAATGGGCTTGTGGATAATGGTTGTATCCTTAGTTGGATGTTGCACTGTGTTTATTATTATTATTGTTGTAATTGATTTTGTTAAAGTTCAACATCAATACTAAATACACAGAATATACTTTGAGAAAAGTCTCTCTGCTTAGCATAATCTTTGGGAAGCTCCATAGCCTAATGGTTAGGCATCCCACCTACAGTGCAGATGGTGATTGTAGGGTCACTGGTTAGAATCCCGAGTGCGACTGGTGTTTGTAATATTTGTCATCTTCGTCTGATATTGTTAACAGTCTCAATACATAAATGGTCATGTGGTGTCTCCGTGAGTACCTTGGAAATGCTTCCATATGGCTTAGAGTAAATGGGCTTGTGGATAATGGTTGTATTCTTAGTTGGATGTTGCACTGTGTTTATTATTATTATTGTTGTAATTGATTTTGTTAAAATTCAACATCAATACTAAATACACAGAATATACTTTGAGAAAAGTCTCTCTGTTTAGCATAATCTTCGGTAGGCTCCATAGCATAATGGTTAGGCATCACACCTACAGTGCAGATGGTGATTGCAGGGTCACTGGTTCGAATCCTGGATGCGACTGGTGTTTGTAGTATTTGTCATCTTCCACCTGATAGTGTTAACAGTCTCAATACATAAATGGTCATGTGGTGCCTCCGTGAGTACCTTGGAAATGCTTCCATATGGCTTAGAGTAAATGGGCTTGTGGATAATGGTTGGATGTTGCACTGTGTTTATTATTATTGTTGTAATTGATTTTGTTAAAGTTCAACATCAATACTAAATACACAGAATATACTTTGAGAAAAGTCTCTCTGCTTAGCATAATCGATGGGAGGCTCCATAGCCTAATGGTTAGGCATCCCACCTACAGTGCAAATGGTGATTGCAGGGTCACTGGTTCGAATCCCGGGTGCGACTGGTGTTTGTAGTGTTTGTCATCTTCCACCTGATAGTGTTAACAGTCTCAATACATAAATGGTCATGTGGTGCCTCCGTAAGTACCTTGGAAATGCTTCCATATGGCTTAGAGTAAATGGGCTTGTGGATAATGGTTGTATCCTTAGTTGGATGTTGCACTGTGTTTATTATTATTATTGTTGTAATTGATTTTGTTAAAGTTCAACATCAATACTAAATACACAGAATATACTTTGAGAAAAGTCTCTCTGCTTAGCATAATCTTTGGGAGGCTCCATAGCATAATGGTTAGGCATCCCGCCTCCAGTGCAGATGGTGATTGCAGGGTCACTGGTTCGAATCCCGGGTGCAACTGGTGTTTGTAGTATTTGTCATCTTCCACCTGATAGTGTTAACAGTCTCAATACATAAATGGTCATGTGGTGCCTCCGTAAGTACCTTGGAAATGCTTCCATATGGCTTAGAGTAAATGGGCTTGTGGATAATGGTTGTATCCTTATTTGGATGTTGCACTATGTTTATTATTATTATTTTTGTAATTGATTTTGTTAAAGTTCAACATCAATACTAAATACACAGAATATACTTTGAGAAAAGTCTCTCTGCTTAGCATAATCTTTGGGAGGCTCCATAGCATAATGGTTAGGCATCCCGCCTCCAGTGCAGATGGTGATTGCAGGGTCACTGGTTTGAATCCCGTGTGCGACTGGTGTTTGTAGTATTTGTCATCTTCCACCTGATAGTGTTAACAGTCTCAATACATAAATGGTCATGTGGTGCCTCCGTAAGTACCTTGGAAATGCTTCCATATGGCTTAAAGTAAATGGGCTTGTGGATAATGGTTGTATCCTTAGTTGGATGTTGCACTGTGTTTATTATTATTATTGTTATAATTGATTTTTTTAAAGTTCAACATCAATACTAAATACACAGAATATACTTTGAGAAAAGTCTCTCTGCTTAGCATAATCTTTTGGAGGCTCCATAGCCTAATGGTTAGGCATCCCACTTACAGTGCAGATGGTGATTGTAGGGTCACTGGTTCAAATCCCAGGTGCGACTGGTGTTTGTAGTATTTGTCATCTTCCACCTGATAGTGTTAACAGTCTCAATACATAAATGGTCATGTGGTGCCTCCGTAAGTACCTTGGAAATGCTTCCATATGGCTTAGAGTAAATGGGCTTGTGGATAATGGTTGTATCCTTAGTTGGATGTTGCACTGTGTTTATTATTATTATTGTTGTAATTGATTTTGTTAAAGTTCAACATCAATACTAAATACACAGAATATACTTTGAGAAAAGTCTCTCTGCTTAGCATAATCTTTGGGAGGCTCCATAGCCTAATGGTTAAGCATCCCGCCTACAGTGCAGATGGTGATTACAGGGTCACTGGTTCGAATCCCGGGTGCGACTGGTGTTTGTAGTATTTGTCATCTTCCACCTGATAGTGTTAACAGTCTCAATACATAAATGGTCATGTGGTGCCTCAGTGAGTACCTTGGAAATGCTTCCATATGGCTTAGAGTAAATGGGCTTGTGGATAATGGTTGTATCCTTAGTTGGATGTTGCACTGTGTTTATTATTATTATTATTGTTGTAATTGATTTTGTTAAAGTTCAACATCAATACTAAATACACAGAATATACTTTGAGAAAAGTCTCTCTGCTTAGCATAATCTTTTTTGGAGGCTCCATAGCATAATGGTTAGGCATCCCGCCTACAGTGCAGATGGTGCTTGCAGGGTCACTGGTTCGAATCCCGGGTGCGACTGGTGTTTGTAGTATTTGTCATCTTCCACCTGATAGTGTTAACAGTCTCAATACATAAATGGTCATGTGGTGCCTCCGTAAGTACCTTGGAAATGCTTCCATATGGCTTAGAGTAAATGGGCTTGTGGATAATGGTTGGATGTTGCACTGTGTTTATTATTATTATTGTTGTAATTGATTTTGTTAAAGTTCAACATCAATACTAAATACACAGAATATACTTTGAGAAAAGTCTCTCTGCTTAGCATAATCTTTGGGAGACTCCATAGCCTAATGGTTAGGCATCCCACCTACAGTGCAAATGGTGATTGCAGGGTCACTGGCTCAAATCCCGGGTGCGACTGGTGTTTGTAGTATTTGTCATCTTCCACCTGATAGTGTTAACAGTCTCAATACATAAATGGTCATGTGGTGCCTCCGTGAGTACCTTGGAAATGCTTCCATATGGCTTAGAGTAAATGGGCTTGTGGATAATGGTTGTATCCTTAGTTGGATGTTGCACTGTGTTTATTATTATTATTGTTGTAATTGATTTTGTTAAAGTTCAACATCAATACTAAATACACAGAATATACTTTGAGAAAAGTCTCTCTGCTTAGCATAATCTTTGGGAGGCTCCATAGCATAATGGTTAGGCATCCCGCCTCCAGTGCAGATGGTGATTGCAGGGTCACTGGTTCGAATCCCGGGTGCAACTGGTGTTTGTAGTATTTGTCATCTTCCACCTGATAGTGTTAACAGTCTCAATACATAAATGGTCATGTGGTGTCTCCGTGAGTACCTTGGAAATGCTTCCATATGGCTTAGAGTAAATGGGCTTGTGGATAATGGTTGTATACTTAGTTGGATGTTGCACTGTGTTTATTATTATTATTGTTGTAATTGATTTTGTTAAAGTTCAACATCAATACTAAATACACAGAATATACTTTGAGAAAAGTCTCTCTGCTTAGCATAATCTTCGGGAGGCACCATAGCATAATGGTTAGGTATCCGACCTACAGTGCAGATGGTGAATGCAGGGTCACTGGTTCGAATCCCGGGTGCGACTGGTGTTTGTAGTATTTGTCATCTTCCACCTGATAGTGTTAACAGTCTCAATACATAAATGGTCATGTGGTGCCTCTGTGAGTACCTTGGAAATGCTTCCATATGGCTTAGAGTAAATGGGCTTGTGGATAATGGTTGTATCCTTAGTTGGATGTTGCACTGTGTTTATTATTATTATTGTTGTAATTGATTTTGTTAAAGTTCAACATCAATACTAAATACACAGAATATACTTTGAGAAAAGTCTCTCTGCTTAGCATAATCTTTGGGAGGCTCCATAGCATAATGGTTAGGCATCCCGCCTCCAGTGCAGATGGTGATTGCAGGGTCACTGGTTCGAATCCCGGGTGCAACTGGTGTTTGTAGTATTTGTCATCTTCCACCTGATAGTGTTAACAGTCTCAATACATAAATGGTCATGTGGTGCCTCCGTAAGTACCTTGGAAATGCTTCCATATGGCTTAAAATAAATGGGCTTGTGGATAATGGTTGTATCCTTAGTTGGATGTTGCACTGTGTTTATTATTATTATTGTTGTAATTGATTTTGTTAAAGTTCAACATCAATACTAAATACACAGAATATACTTTGAGAAAAGTCTCTCTGCTTAGCATAATCTTTGGGAGGCTCCATAGCCTAATGGTTAGGCATCCCACCTACAGTGCAGATGGTTGATTGTAGGGTCACTGGTTAGTATCCCGAGTGCGACTGGTGTTTGTAATATTTGTCATCTTCGTCTGATATTGTTAACAGTCTCAATACATAAATGGTCATGTGGTGTCTCCGTGAGTACCTTGGAAATGCTTCCATATGGCTTAGAGTAAATGGGCTTGTGGATAATGGTTGTATTCTTAGTTGGATGTTGCACTGTGTTTATTATTATTATTGTTGTAATTGATTTTGTTAAAGTTCAACATCAATACTAAATACACAGAATATACTTTGAGAAAAGTCTCTCTGTTTAGCATAATCTTCGGTAGGCTCCATAGCATAATGGTTAGGCATCCCACCTACAGTGCAGATGGTGATTGCAGGGTCACTGGTTCGAATCCCGGGTGCGACTGGTGTTTGTAGTATTTGTCATCTTCCACCTGATAGTGTTAACAGTCTCAATACATAAATGGTCATGTGGTGCCTCCGTGAGTACCTTGGAAATGCTTCCATATGGCTTAGAGTAAATGGGCTTGTGGATAATGGTTGTATCCTTAGTTGGATGTTGCACTGTGTTTATTATTATTGTTGTAATTGATTTTGTTAAAGTTCAACATCAATACTAAATACACAGAATATACTTTGAGAAAAGTCTCTCTGCTTAGCATAATCGTTGGGAGGCTCCATAGCATAATGGTTAGGCATCCCACCTACAGTGCAGATGGTGATTGTAGGGTCACTGGTTCGAATCCCGGGTGCGACTGGTGTTTGTAGTATTTGTCATCTTCCACCTGATAGTGTTAACAGTCTCAATACATAAATGGTCATGTGGTGTCTCCGTGAGTACCTTGGAAATGCTTCCATATGGCTTAGAGTAAATGGGCTTGTGGATAATGGTTGTATCCTTAGTTGGATGTTGCACTGTGTTTATTATTATTATTATTATTATTGTTGTAATTGATTTTGTTAAAGTTCAACATCAATACTAAATACACAGAATATTCTTTGAGAAAAGTCTCTCTGCTTAGCATACTCTTTGGGAGACTCTATAGCCTAATGGTTAGGCATCCCACCTACAGTGCAGATGGTGATTGCAGGGTCACTGGTTCGAATCCCGGGTGCAACTGGTGTTTGTAGTATTTGTCATCTTCCACCTGATAGTGTTAACAGTCTCAATACATAAATGGTCATGTGGTGTCTCCGTGAGTACCTTGAAAATGCTTCCATATGGCTTAGAGTAAATGGGCTTGTGGATAATGGTTGTATCCTTAGTTGGATGTTGCACTGTGTTTATTATTATTATTTTTGTAATTGATTTTGTTAAAGTTCAACATCAATACTAAATACACAGAATATACTTTGAGAAAAGTCTCTCTGCTTAGAATAATCTTTGGGAGGCTCCATAGCATAATGGTTAGGCATCCCGCCTCCAGTGCAGATGGTGATTGCAGGGTCACTGGTTCGAATCCCGGGTGCGACTGGTGTTTGTAGTATTTGTCATCTTCCACCTGATAGTGTTAACAGTCTCAATACATAAATGGTCATGTGGTGCCTCCGTAAGTACCTTGGAAATGCTTCCATATGGCTTAAAGTAAATGGGCTTGTGGATAATGGTTGTATCCTTAGTTGGATGTTGCACTGTGTTTATTATTATTATTGTTGTAATTGATTTTGTTAAAGTTCAACATCAATACTAAATACACAGAATATACTTTGAGAAAAGTCTCTCTGCTTAGCATAATCTTTGGGAGGCTCCATAGCCTAATGGTTAGGCATCCCACCTACAGTGCAGATGGTGATTGTAGGGTCACTGGTTAGAATCCCGAGTGCGACTGGTGTTTGTAATATTTGTCATCTTCGTCTGATATTGTTAACAGTCTCAATACATAAATGGTCATGTGGTGTCTCCGTGAGTACCTTGGAAATGCTTCCATATGGCTTAGAGTAAATGGGCTTGTGGATAATGGTTGTATTCTTAGTTGGATGTTGCACTGTGTTTATTATTATTATTGTTGTAATTGATTTTGTTAAAATTCAACATCAATACTAAATACACAGAATATACTTTGAGAAAAGTCTCTCTGTTTAGCATAATCTTCGGTAGGCTCCATAGCATAATGGTTAGGCATCACACCTACAGTGCAGATGGTGATTGCAGGGTCACTGGTTCGAATCCTGGATGCGACTGGTGTTTGTAGTATTTGTCATCTTCCACCTGATAGTGTTAACAGTCTCAATACATAAATGGTCATGTGGTGCCTCCGTGAGTACCTTGGAAATGCTTCCATATGGCTTAGAGTAAATGGGCTTGTGGATAATGGTTGGATGTTGCACTGTGTTTATTATTATTGTTGTAATTGATTTTGTTAAAGTTCAACATCAATACTAAATACACAGAATATACTTTGAGAAAAGTCTCTCTGCTTAGCATAATCGTTGGGAGGCTCCATAGCCTAATGGTTAGGCATCCCACCTACAGTGCAAATGGTGATTGCAGGGTCACTGGTTCGAATCCCGGGTGCGACTGGTGTTTGTAGTGTTTGTCATCTTCCACCTGATAGTGTTAACAGTCTCAATACATAAATGGTCATGTGGTGCCTCCGTAAGTACCTTGGAAATGCTTCCATATGGCTTAGAGTAAATGGGCTTGTGGATAATGGTTGTATCCTTAGTTGGATGTTGCACTGTGTTTATTATTATTATTGTTGTAATTGATTTTGTTAAAGTTCAACATCAATACTAAATACACAGAATATACTTTGAGAAAAGTCTCTCTGCTTAGCATAATCTTTGGGAGGCTCCATAGCATAATGGTTAGGCATCCCGCCTCCAGTGCAGATGGTGATTGCAGGGTCACTGGTTCGAATCCCGGGTGCAACTGGTGTTTGTAGTATTTGTCATCTTCCACCTGATAGTGTTAACAGTCTCAATACATAAATGGTCATGTGGTGTCTCCGTGAGTACCTTGGAAATGCTTCCATATGGCTTAGAGTAAATGGGCTTGTGGATAATGGTTGCATACTTAGTTGGATGTTGCACTGTGTTTATTATTATTATTGTTGTAATTGATTTTGTTAAAGTTCAACATCAATACTAAATACACAGAATATACTTTGAGAAAAGTCTCTCTGCTTAGCATAATCTTCGGGAGGCACCATAGCATAATGGTTAGGTATCCGACCTACAGTGCAGATGGTGAATGCAGGGTCACTGGTTCGAATCCCGGGTGCGACTGGTGTTTGTAGTATTTGTCATCTTGCACCTGATAGTGTTAACAGTCTCAATACATAAATGGTCATGTGGTGCCTCCGTGAGTACCTTGGAAATGCTTCCATATGGCTTAGAGTAAATGGGCTTGTGGATAATGGTTGTATCCTTAGTTGGATGTTGCACTGTGTTTATTATTATTATTGTTGTAATTGATTTTGTTAAAGTTCAACATCAATACTAAATACACAGAATATACTTTGAGAAAAGTCTCTCTGCTTAGCATAATCTTTGGGAGGCTCCATAGCATAATGGTTAGGCATCCCACCTACAGTGCAGATGGTGATTGTAGGGTCACTGGTTCGAATCCTGGGTGCGACTGGTGTTTGTAGTATTTGTCATATTCCACCTGATAGTGTTAACAGTCTCAATACATAAATGGTCTTGTGGTGTCTCCGTGAGTACCTTGGAAATGCTTCCATATGGCTTAGAGTAAATGGGCTTGTGGATAATGGTTGTATCCTTAGTTGGATGTTGCACTGTGTTTATTATTATTATTGTTGTAATTGATTTTGTTAAAGTTCAACATCAATACTAAATACACAGAATATACTTTGAGAAAAGTCTCTCTGCTTAGCATAATCTTTGGGAGGCTCCATAGCCTAATGGTTAGGCATCCCACCTACAGTGCAGATGGTGATTGTAGGGTCACTGGTTAGAATCCCGAGTGCGACTGGTGTTTGTAATATTTGTCATCTTCGTCTGATATTGTTAACAGTCTCAATACATAAATGGTCATGTGGTGTCTCCGTGAGTACCTTGGAAATGCTTCCATATGGCTTAGAGTAAATGGGCTTGTGGATAATGGTTGTATCCTTAGTTGGATGTTGCACTGTGTTTATTATTATTATTGTTGTAATTGATTTTGTTAAAGTTCAACATCAATACTAAATACACAGAATATACTTTGAGAAAAGTCTCTCTGTTTAGCATAATCTTCGGTAGGCTCCATAGCATAATGGTTAGGCATCACACCTACAGTGCAGATGGTGATTGCAGGGTCACTGGTTCGAATCCTGGATGCGACTGGTGTTTGTAGTATTTGTCATCTTCCACCTGATAGTGTTAACAGTCTCAATACATAAATGGTCATGTGGTGCCTCCGTGAGTACCTTGGAAATGCTTCCATATGGCTTAGAGTAAATGGGCTTGTGGATAATGGTTGGATGTTGCACTGTGTTTATTATTATTGTTGTAATTGATTTTGTTAAAGTTCAACATCAATACTAAATACACAGAATATACTTTGAGAAAAGTCTCTCTGCTTAGCATAATCGTTGGGAGGCTCCATAGCCTAATGGTTAGGCATCCCACCTACAGTGCAAATGGTGATTGCAGGGTCACTGGTTCGAATCCCGGGTGCGACTGGCGTTTGTAGTGTTTGTCATCTTCCACCTGATAGTGTTAACAGTCTCAATACATAAATGGTCATGTGGTGCCTCCGTAAGTACCTTGGAAATGCTTCCATATGGCTTAGAGTAAATGGGCTTGTGGATAATGGTTGTATCCTTAGTTGGATGTTGCACTGTGTTTATTATTATTATTGTTGTAATTGATTTTGTTAAAGTTCAACATCAATACTAAATACACAGAATATACTTTGAGAAAAGTCTCTCTGCTTAGCATAATCTTTGGGAGGCTCCATAGCATAATGGTTAGGCATCCCGCCTCCAGTGCAGATGGTGATTGCAGGGTCACTGGTTCGAATCCCGGGTGCAACTGGTGTTTGTAGTATTTGTCATCTTCCACCTGATAGTGTTAACAGTCTCAATACATAAATGGTCATGTGGTGTCTCCGTGAGTTCCTTGGAAATGCTTCCATATGGCTTAGAGTAAATGGGCTTGTGGATAATGGTTGTATACTTAGTTGGATGTTGCACTGTGTTTATTATTATTATTGTTGTAATTGATTTTGTTAAAGTTCAACATCAATACTAAATACACAGAATATACTTTGAGAAAAGTCTCTCTGCTTAGCATAATCTTCGGGAGGCACCATAGCATAATGGTTAGGTATCCGACCTACAGTGCAGATGGTGAATGCAGGGTCACTGGTTCGAATCCCGGGTGCGACTGGTGTTTGTAGTATTTGTCATCTTCCACCTGATAGTGTTAACAGTCTCAATACATAAATGGTCATGTGGTGCCTCCGTGAGTACCTTGGAAATGCTTCCATATGGCTTAGAGTAAATGGGCTTGTGGATAATGGTTGTATCCTTAGTTGGATGTTGCACTGTGTTTATTATTATTATTGTTGTAATTGATTTTGTTAAAGTTCAACATCAATACTAAATACACAGAATATACTTTGAGAAAAGTCTCTCTGCTTAGCATAATCTTTGGGAGGCTCCATAGCATAATGGTTAGGCATCCCACCTACAGTGCAGATGGTGATTGTAGGGTCACTGGTTCGAATCCTGGGTGCGACTGGTGTTTGTAGTATTTGTCATATTCCACCTGATAGTGTTAACAGTCTCAATACATAAATGGTCTTGTGGTGTCTCCGTGAGTACCTTGGAAATGCTTCCATATGGCTTAGAGTAAATGGGCTTGTGGATAATGGTTGTATCCTTAGTTGGATGTTGCACTGTGTTTATTATTATTATTGTTGTAATTGATTTTGTTAAAGTTCAATATCAATACTAAATACACAGAATATACTTTGAGAAAAGTCTCTCTGCTTAGCATAATCTTTGGGAGGCTCCATAGCCTAATGGTTAGGCATCCCGCCTACAGTGCAGGTGGTGATTGCAGGGTCACTGGTTCGATTCCCGGGTGCGACTGGTGTTTGTAGTATTTGTCATCTTCCACCTGATAGTGTTAACAGTCTCAATACATAAATGGTCATGTGGTGCCTCAGTGAGTACCTTGGAAATGCTTCCATATGGCTTAGAGTAAATGGGCTTGTGGATAATGGTTGTATCCTTAGTTGGATGTTGCACTGTGTTTATTATTATTATTGTTGTAATTGATTTTGTTAAAGTTCAACATCAATACTAAATACACAGAATATACTTTGAGAAAAGTCTCTCTGCTTAGCATAATCTTCAGGAGGATCCATAGCCTAATGGTTAGTCATCCCGCCTACAGTGCAGATGGTGATTGCAGGGTCACTGGTTCAAATCCCGGGTGCGACTGGTGTTTGTAGTATTTGTCATCTTCCACCTGATAGTGTTAACAGTCTCAATACATAAATGGTCATGTGGTGCCTCCATAAGTTCCTTGGAAATGCTTCCATATGGCTTAGAGTAAATGGGCTTGTGGATAATGGTTGTATCCTTAGTTGGATGTTGCACTGTGTTTATTATTATTATTGTTGTAATTGATTTTGTTAAAGTTCAACATCAATACTAAATACACAGAATATACTTTGAGAAAAGTCTCTCTGCTTAGCATAATCTTTGGGAGGCTCCATAGCCTAATGGTTAAGCATCCCGCCTACAGTGCAGATGGTGATTGCAGGGTCACTGGTTCAAATCCCGGGTGCAACTGGCATTTGTAATATTTGTCATCTTCCACCTGATAGTGTTAACAGTCTCAATACATAAATGGTCATGTGGTGCCTCAGTGAGTACCTTGGAAATGCTTCCATATGGCTTAGAGTAAATGGGCTTGTGGATAATGGTTGTATCCTTAGTTGGATGTTGCACTGTGTTTATTATTATTATTATTGTTGTAATTGATTTTGTTAAAGTTCAACATCAATACTAAATACACAGAATATACTTTGAGAAAAGTCTCTCTGCTTAGCATAATCTTCGGGAGGCTCCATAGCCTAATGGTTAAGCATCCCGCCTACAGTGCAGATGGTGATTGCAGGGTCACTGGTTTGAATCCCGGGTGCGACTGGTGTTTGTAGTATTTGTCATCTTCCACCTGATAGTGTTAACAGTCTCAATACATAAATGGTCATGTGGTGCCTCCGTGAGTACCTTGGAAATGCTTCCATATGGCTTAGAGTAAATGGGCTT
Organism: Pseudophryne corroboree; assembly: GCF_028390025.1. Taxonomy (NCBI): domain Eukaryota; kingdom Metazoa; phylum Chordata; class Amphibia; order Anura; family Myobatrachidae; genus Pseudophryne; species Pseudophryne corroboree. The sequence continues at coordinate 69,644,375 of NC_086453.1, forward strand.
GTGGATAATGGTTGTATCCTTAGTTGGATGTTGCACTGTGTTTATTATTATTATTGTTGTAATTGATTTTGTTAAAGTTCAACATCAATACTAAATACACAGAATATACTTTGAGAAAAGTCTCTCTGCTTAGCACAATCTTTGGGAGGCTCCATAGCATAATGGTTAGGCATCCCGCCTACAGTGCAGATGGTGCTTGCAGGGTCCCTGGTTCGAATCAGGGTGCAACTGGTGTTTGTAGTATTTGTCATCTTCCACCTGATAGTGTTAACAGTCTCAATACATAAATGGTCATGTGGTGCTTCCGTAAGTACCTTGGAAATGCTTAGAGTAAATGGGCTTGTGGATAATGGTTGGATGTTGCACTGTGTTTATTATTATTATTGTTGTAATTGATTTTGTTAAAGTTCAACAACAATACTAAATACACAGAATATACTTTGAGAAAAGTCTCTCTGCTTAGCATAATGTTTGGGAGACTCCATAGCCTAATGGTTAGGCATTCCACCTACAGTGCAAATGGTGATTGCAGGGTCACTGGTTCGAATCCCGGGTGCGACTGGTGTTTGTAGTATTTGTCATCTTCCACCTGATAGTGTTAACAGTCTCAATACATAAATGGTCATGTGGTGTCTCCGTGAGTACCTTGGAAATGCTTCCATATGGCTTAGAGTAAATGGGCTTGTGGATAATGGTTGTATTCTTAGTTGGATGTTGCACTGTGTTTATTATTGTTGTAATTGATTTTGTTAAAGTTCAACATCAATACTAAATACACAGAATATACTTTGAGAAAAGTCTCTCTGCTTAGCATAATCTTCGGGAGGCACCATAGCATAATGGTTAGGTATCCGACCTACAGTGCAGATGGTGATTGCAGGGTCACTGGTTCGAATCCCGGGTGCGACTGGTGTTTGTAGTATTTGTCATTTTCCACCTGATAGTGTTAACAGTCTCAATACATAAATGGTCATGTGGTGCCTCCGTGAGTACCTTGGAAATGCTTCCATATGGCTTAGAGTAAATGGGCTTGTGGATAATGGTTGTATCCTTAGTTGGGTGTTGCACTGTGTTTATTATTATTATTGTTGTAATTGATTTTGTTAAAGTTCAACATCAATACTAAATACACAGAATATACTTTGAGAAAAGTCTCTCTGCTTAGCATAATCTTTGGGAGGCTCCATAGCATAATGGTTAGGCATCCCACCTACAGTGCAAATGGTGATTGTAGGGTCACTGGTTAGAATCCCGAGTGCGACTGGTGTTTGTAATATTTGTCATCTTCGTCTGATATTGTTAACAGTCTCAATACATAAATGGTCATGTGGTGTCTCCGTGAGTACCTTGGAAATGCTTCCATATGGCTTAGAGTAAATGGGCTTGTGGATAATGGTTGTATTCTTAGTTGGATGTTGCACTGTGTTTATTATTATTATTGTTGTAATTGATTTTGTTAAAGTTCAACATCAATACTAAATACACAGAATATACTTTGAGAAAAGTCTCTCTGTTTAGCATAATCTTCGGTAGGCTCCATAGCATAATGGTTAGGCATCCCACCTACAGTGCAGATGGTGATTGCAGGGTCACTGGTTCGAATCACGGGTGCGACTGGTGTTTGTAGTATTTGTCATCTTCCACCTGATAGTGTTAACAGTCTCAATACATAAATGGTCATGTGGTGCCTCCGTGAGTACCTTGGAAATGTTTCCATATAGCTTAGAGTAAATGGGCTTGTGGATAATGGTTGTATCCTTAGTTGGATGTTGCACTGTGTTTATTATTATTGTTGTAATTGATTTTGTTAAAGTTCAACATCAATACTAAATACACAGAATATACTTTGAGAAAAGTCTCTCTGCTTAGCATAATCGTTGGGAGGCTCCATAGCATAATGGTTAGGCATCCCACCTACAGTGCAGATGGTGATTGTAGGGTCACTGGTTCGAATCCCGGGTGCGACTGGTGTTTGTAGTATTTGTCATCTTCCACCTGATAGTGTTAACAGTCTCAATACATAAATGGTCATGTGGTGTCTCCGTGAGTACCTTGGAAATGCTTCCATATGGCTTAGAGTAAATGGGCTTGTGGATAATGGTTGTATCCTTAGTTGGATGTTGTACTGTGTTTATTATTATTATTGTTGTAATTGATTTTGTTAAAGTTCAACATCAATACTAAATACACAGAATATACTTTGAGAAAAGTCTCTCTGCTTAGCATACTCTTTGGGAGACTCTATAGCCTAATGGTTAGGCATCCCGCCTACAGTGCAGATGGTGATTGCAGGGTCACTGGTTCGAATCCCGGGTGCAACTGGTGTTTGTAGTATTTGTCATCTTCCACCTGATAGTGTTAACAGTCTCAATACATAAATGGTCATGTGGTGTCTCCGTGAGTACCTTGGAAATGCTTCCATATGGCTTAGAGTAAATGGGCTTGTGGATAATGGTTGTATTCTTAGTTGGAAGTTGCACTGTGTTTATTATTATTGTTGTAATTGATTTTGTTAAAGTTCAACATCAATACTAAATACACAGAATATACTTTGAGAAAAGTCTCTCTGCTTAGCATAATCTTCGGGAGGCACCATAGCATAATGGTTAGGTATCCCACCTACAGTGCAGATGGTGATTGCAGGGTCACTGGTTCGAATCCCGGGTGCGACTGGTGTTTGTAGTATTTGTCATCTTCCACCTGATAGTGTTAACAGTCTCAATACATAAATGGTCATGGGTGCCTCCGTGAGTACCTTGGAAATGCTTCCATATGGCTTAGAGTAAATGGGCTTGTGGATAATGGTTGTATCATTAGTTGGATGTTGCACTGTGTTTATTATTATTATTGTTGTAATTGATTTTGTTAAAGTTCAACATCAATACTAAATACACAGAATATACTTTGAGAAAAGTCTCTCTGCTTAGCATAATCTTTGGGAGACTCCATAGCCTAATGGTTAGGCATCCCACCTACAGTGCAGATGGTGATTGCAGGCTCACTGGTTTGAATCCCAGGTGCGACTGGTGTTTGTAGTATTTGTCATCTTCCGCCTGATAGTGTTAACAGTCTCAATACATAAATGGTCATGTGGTGTCTCCGTGAGTACCTTGGAAATGCTTCCATATGGCTTAGAGTAAATGGGCTTGTGGATAATGGTTGTATTCTTAGTTGGATGTTGCACTGTGTTTATTATTATTATTGTTGTAATTGATTTTGTTAAAGTTCAACATCAATACTAAATACACAGAATATACTTTGAGAAAAGTCTATCTGCTTAGCATAATCTTCGGGAGGCTCCATAGCATAATGGTTAGGCATCCCACCTACAGTGCAGATGGTGATTGCAGGGTCACTGGTTCGAATCCCGGGTGCGACTGGTGTTAGTAGTATTTGTCATCTACCACCTGATAGTGTTAACAGTTTCAATACATAAATGGTCATGTGGTGCCTCCGTGAGTACCTTGGAAATGATTCCATATGGCTTAGAATAAATGGGCTTGTGGATAATGGTTGTATCCTTAGTTGGATGTTGCACTGTGTTTATTATTATTATTGTTGTAATTGATTTTGTTAAAGTTCAACATCAATACTAAATACACAGAATATACTTTGAGAAAAGTCTCTCTGCTTAGCATAATCTTTGGGAGGCTCCATAGCATAATGGTTAGGCATCCCACCTACAGTGCAGATGGTGATTGTAGGGTCACTGGTTCAAATCCCGGGTGTGACTGGTGTTTGTAGTATTTGTCATCTTCCACCTGATAGTGTTAACAGTCTCAATACATAAATGGTCATGTGGTGTCTCTGTGAGTACCTTGGAAATGCTTCCATATGGCTTAGAGTAAATGGGCTTGTGGATAATGGTTGTATCCTTAGTTGGATGTTGCATTGTGTTTATTATTATTATTGTTGTAATTGATTTTGTTAAAGTTCAACATCAATACTAAATACACAGAATATACTTTGAGAAAAGTCTCTCTGCTTAGCATAATCTTTGGGAGGCTCCATAGCATAATGGTTAGGCATCCCGCCTACAGTGCAGATGGTGATTGCAGGGTCACTGGTTCGAATCCCGGGTGCAACTGGTGTTTGTAGTATTTGTCATCTTCCACCTGATAGTGTTAACAGTCTCAATACATAAATGGTCATGTGGTGCTTCCGTAAGTACCTTGGAAATGCTTCCATATGGCTTAGAGTAAATGGGCTTGTGGATAATGGTTGTATCCTTAGTTGGATGTTGCACTGTGTTTATTATTATTATTGTTGTAATTGATTTTGTTAAAGTTCAACATCAATACTAAATACACAGAATATACTTTGAGAAAAGTCTCTCTGCTTAGCATAATCTTTGGGAGGCTCCATAGCCTAATGGTTAAGCATCCCGCCTACAGTGCAGATGGTAATTGCAGGGTCACTGCTTCGAATCACAGGTGCGACTGGCGTTTGTAGTATTTGTCATCTTCCACCTGATAGTGTTAACAGTCTCAATACATAAATGGTCATGTGGTGCCTCAGTGAGTACCTTGGAAATGCTTCCATATGGCTTAGAGTAAATGGGCTTGTGGATAATGGTTGTATCCTTAGTTGGATGTTGCACTGTTTATTATTATTATTGTTGTAATTGATTTTGTTAAAGTTCAACATCAATACTAAATACACAGAATATACTTTGAGAAAAGTCTCTCTGCTTAGCATAATCTTTGGGAGGCTCCATAGCATAATGGTTAGGCATCCCACCTACAGTGCAGATGGTGATTGTAGGGTCACTGGTTCGAATCCCGGGTGCGACTGGCGTTTGTAGGATTTGTCATCTTCCACCTGATAGTGTTAATAGTCTCAATACATAAATGGTCATGTGGTGCCTCTGTGAGTACCTTGGAAATGCTTCCATATGGCTTAGAGTAAATGGACTTGTGGATAATGGTTGTATCCTTAGTTGGATGTTGCACTGTTTATTATTATTATTGTTGTAATTGATTTTGTTAAAGTTCAACATCAATACTAAATACACAGAATATACTTTGAGAAAAGTCTCTCTGCTTAGCATAATCTTCGGGAGGCTCCATAGCATAATAGTTAGGCATCCCACCAACAGTGCAGATGGTGATTGCAGGGTCACTGGTTCGAATCCCGGGTGCGACTGGTGTTTGTAGTATTTGTCATCTTCCACCTGATAGTGTTAACAGTCTCAATACATAAATTGTCATGTGGTGCCTCCGTGAGTACCTTGGAAATGCTTCCATATGGCTTAGAGTAAATGGGCTTGAGGATAATGGTTGTATCCTTAGTTGGATGTTGCACTGTGTTTATTATTATTATTGTTGTAATTGATTTTGTTAAAGTTCAACATCAATACTAAATACACAGAATATACTTTGAGAAAAGTCTCTCTGCTTAGCATAATCTTTGGGAGGCTCCATAGCCTAATGGTTAAGCATCCCACCTACAGTGCATATGGTGATTGCAGGGTCACTGGTTCGAATCACGGGTGCGACTGGTGTTTGTAGTATTTGTCATCTTCCACCTGATAGTGTTAACAGTCTCAATACATAAATGGTCATGTGGTGCCTCCGTGAGTACCTTGGAAATGCTTCCATATGGATTAGAGTAAATGGGCTTGTGGATAATGGTTGTATCCTTAGTTGGATGTTGCACTGTGTTTATTATTATTATTGTTGTAATTGATTTTGTTAAAGTTCAACATCAATACTAAATACACAGAATATACTTTGAGAAAAGTCTCTCTGCTTAGCATAATCTTCGGGAGGCTCCATAGCCTAATGGTTAGGCATCCCGCCTACAGTGCATGTGGTGATTGCAGGGTCACTGGTTCGATACCCGGGTGCGACTGGTGTTTGTAGTATTTGTCATCTTCCACCTGATTTTGTTAACAGTCTCAATACATAAATGGTCATGTGGTGCCTCAGTGAGTACCTTGGAAATGCTTCCATATGGCTTAGAGTAAATGGGCTTGTGGATAATGGTTGTATCCTTAGTTGGATGTTGCACTGTGTTTATTATTATTATTGTTGTAATTGATTTTGTTAAAGTTCAACATCAATACTAAATACACAGAATATACTTTAAGAAAAGTCTCTCTGCTTAGCATAATCTTTGGGAGGATCCATAGCCTAATGGTTAGGCATCCCGCCTACAGTGCAGATGGTGATTGCAGGGTCACTGGTTCAAATCCCGGGTGCGACTGGTGTTTGTAGTATTTGTCATCTTCCACCTGATAGTGTTAACAGTCTCAATACATAAATGGTCATGTGGTGCCTCCATAAGTACCTTGGAAATGCTTCCATATGGCTTAGAGTAAATGGGCTTGTGGATAATGGTTGTATCCTTAGTTGGATGTTGCACTGTGTTTATTATTATTATTGTTGTAATTAATTTTTTTAAAGTTCAATATCAATACTAAATACACAGAATATACTTTGAGAAAAGTCTCTCTGCTTAGCATAATCTTTGGGAGGCTCCATAGCCTAATGGTTAGGCATCCCGCCTACAGTGCAGGTTGTGATTGCAGGGTCACTGGTTCAAATCCCGGGTGCGACTGGTGTTTGTAGTATTTGTCGTCTTCCACCTGATAGTGTTAATAGTCTCAATACATAAATGGTCATGTGGTGCCTCAGTGAGTACCTTGGAAATGCTTCCATATGGCTTAGAGTAAATGGAATTGTGGATAATGGTTGTATCCTTAGTTGGATGTTGCACTGTGTTTATTATTATTATTGTTGTAATTGATTTTGTTAAAGTTCAACATCAATACTAAATACACAGAATATACTTTGAGAAAAGTCTCTCTGCTTAGCTTAATCTTTGGGAGGCTCCATAGCATAATGGTTAGGCATCCCGCCTACAGTGCAGATGGTGATTGCAGGGTCACTGGTTCAAATCCCGGGTGCGACTGGTGTATGTAGTATTTGTCATCTTCCACCTGATAGTGTTAACAGTCTCAATACATAAATGGTCATGTGGTGCCTCCGTAAGTACCATGGAAATGCTTCCATATGGCTTAGAGTAAATGGGCTTGTGGATAATGGTTGTATCCTTAGTTGGATGTTGCACTGTGTTTATTATTGTTGTAATTGATTTTGTTAAAGTTCAACATCAATACTAAATACACAGAATATACTTTGAGAAAAGTCTCTCTGCTTAGCATAATCTTTGGGAGGCTCCATAGCCTAATGGTTAAGCATCCCGCCTACAGTGCAGATGGTGATTGCAGGGTCACTGGTTCAAATCCCGGGTGCAACTGGCATTTGTAGTATTTGTCATCTTCCACCTGATAGTGTTAACAGTCTCAATACATAAATGGTCATGTGGTGCCTCCGTGAGTACCTTGGAAATGCTTCCATATGGCTTAGAGTAAATGGGCTTGTGGATAATGGTTGTATCCTTAGTTGGATGTTGCACTTTGTTTATTATTATTATTATTGTTGTAATTGATTTTGTTAAAGTTCAACATCAATACTAAATACACAGAATATACTTTGAGAAAAGTCTCTCTGCTTAGAATAATCTTTGGGAGGCTCCATAGCATAATGGTTAGGCATCCCGCCTCCAGTGCAGATGGTGATTGCAGGGTCACTGGTTCAAATCCCGGGTGCGACTGGTGTTTGTAGTATTTGTCATCTTCCACCTGATAGTGTTAACAGTCTCAATACATAAATGGTCATGTGGTGTCTCCGTGAGTACCTTGGAAATGCTTCCATATGGCTTAGAGTAAATGGGCTTGTGGATAATGGTTGTATCCTTAGTTGGATGTTGCACTTTGTTTATTATTATTATTATTATTATTGTTGTAATTGATTTTGTTAAAGTTCAACATCAATACTAAATACACAGAATATACTTTGAGAAAAGTCTCTCTGCTTAGCATAATCTTCGGGAGGCTCCATAGCATAATGGTTAGGCATCCCGCCTCCAGTGCAGATGGTGATTGCAGGGTCACTGGTTCGAATCCCGGGTGCGACTGGTGTTTGTAGTATTTGTCATCTTCCACCTGATAGTGTTAACAGTCTCAATACATAAATGGTCATGTGGTGCCTCAGTGAGTACCTTGGAAATGCTTCCATATGGCTTAGAGTAAATGGGCTTGTGGATAATGGTTGTATCCTTAGTTGGATGTTGCACTGTGTTTATTATTATTATTGTTGTAATTGATTTTGTTAAAGTTCAACATCAATACTAAATACACAGAATATACTTTGAGAAAAGTCTCTCTGCTTAGCATAATCTTTGGGAGGCTCCATAGCCTAATGGTTAGGCATCCCACCTACAGTGCAGATGGTGATTGTAGGGTCACTGGTTAGAATCCCGAGTGCGACTGGTGTTTGTAATATTTGTCATCTTCGTCTGATATTGTTAACAGTCTCAATACATAAATGGTCATGTGGTGTCTCCGTGAGTACCTTGGAAATGCTTCCATATGGCTTAGAGTAAATGGGCTTGTGGATAATGGTTGTATTCTTAGTTGGATGTTGCACTGTGTTTATTATTATTATTGTTGTAATTGATTTTGTTAAAGTTCAACATCAATACTAAATACACAGAATATACTTTGAGAAAAGTCTCTCTGCTTAGCATAATCTTTGGGAGGCTCCATAGCCTAATGGTTAAGCATCATGCCTACAGTGCAGATGGTGATTGCAGGGTCACTGGTTCAAATCCCGGGTGCGACTGGTGTTTGTAGTATTTGTCATCTTCCACCTGATAGTGTTAACAGTCTCAATACATAAATGGTCATGTGGTGCCTCCGTAAGTACCTTGGAAATGCTTCCATATGGCTTAGAGTAAATGGGCTTGTGGATAATGGTTGTATCCTTAGTTGGATGTTGCACTGTGTTTATTATTATTATTGTTGTAATTGATTTTGTTAAAGTTCAACATCAATACTAAATACACAGAATATACTTTGAGAAAAGTCTCTCTGCTTAGAATAATCTTTGGGAGGCTTCATAGCATAATGGTTAGGCATCCCGCCTCCAGTGCAGATGGTGATTGCAGGGTCACTGGTTCGAATCCCGGGTGCGACTGGTGTTTGTAGTATTTGTCATCTTCCACCTGATAGTGTTAACAGTCTCAATACATAAATGGTCAAGTGGTGCCTCCGTAAGTACCTTGGAAATGCTTCCATATGGCTTAAAGTAAATGGGCTTGTGGATAATGGTTGTATCCTTAGTTGGATGTTGCACTGTGTTTATTATTATTATTGTTGTAATTGATTTTGTTAAAGTTCAACATCAATACTAAATACACAGAATATACTTTGAGAAAAGTCTCTCTGCTTAGCTTAATCTTTGGGAGGCTCCATAGCCTAATGGTTAGGCATCCCACCTACAGTGCAGATGGTGATTGTAGGGTCACTGGTTAGAATCCCGAGTGCGACTGGTGTTTGTAATATTTGTCATCTTCGTCTGATATTGTTAACAGTCTCAATACATAAATGGTCATGTGGTGTCTCCGTGAGTACCTTGGAAATGCTTCCATATGGCTTAGAGTAAATGGGCTTGTGGATAATGGTTGTATTCTTAGTTGGATGTTGCACTGTGTTTATTATTATTATTGTTGTAATTGATTTTGTTAAAATTCAACATCAATACTAAATACACAGAATATACTTTGAGAAAAGTCTCTCTGTTTAGCATAATCTTCGGTAGGCTCCATAGCATAATGGTTAGGCATCACACCTACAGTGCAGATGGTGATTGCAGGGTCACTGGTTCGAATCCTGGGTGCGACTGGTGTTTGTAGTATTTGTCATCTTCCACCTGATAGTGTTAACAGTCTCAATACATAAATGGTCATGTGGTGCCTCCGTGAGTACATTGGAAATGCTTCCATATGGCTTAGAGTAAATGGGCTTGTGGATAATGGTTGTATCCTTAGTTGGATGTTGCACTGTGTTTATTATTATTGTTGTAATTGATTTTGTTAAAGTTCAACATCAATACTAAATACACAGAATATACTTTGAGAAAAGTCTCTCTGCTTAGCATAATCGTTGGGAGGCTCCATAGCCTAATGGTTAGGCATCCCACCTACAGTGCAAATGGTGATTGCAGGGTCACTGGTTCGAATCCCGGGTGCGACAGGTGTTTGTAGTATTTGTCATCTTCCACCTGATAGTGTTAACAGTCTCAATACATAAATGGTCATGTGGTGTCTCCGTGAGTACCTTGGAAATGCTTCCATATGGCTTAGAGTAAATGGGCTTGTGGATAATGGTTGTATTCTTAGTTGGATGTTGCACTGTTTATTATTATTATTGTTGTAATTGATTTTGTTAAAGTTCAACATCAATACTAAATACACAGAATATACTTTGAGAAAAGTCTCTCTGCTTAGCTTAACCTTTGGGAGGCTCCATAGCATAATGGTTAGGCATCCCGCCTACAGTGCAGATGGTGATTACAGGGTCACTGGTTCAAATCCCGGGTGCGACTGGTGTTTGTAGTGTTTGTCATCTTCCACCTGATAGTGTTAACAGTCTCAATACATAAATGGTCATGTGGTGCCTCCGTAAGTACCTTGGAAATGCTTCCATATGGCTTAGAGTAAATGGGCTTGTGGATAATGGTTGTATCCTTAGTTGGATGTTGCACTGTGTTTATTATTATTATTGTTGTAATTGATTTTGTTAAAGTTCAACATCAATACTAAATACACAGAATATACTTTGAGAAAAGTCTCTCTGCTTAGCATAATCTTTGGGAGGCTCCATAGCATAATGGTTAGGCATCCCGCCTCCAGTGCAGATGGTGATTGCAGGGTCACTGGTTCGAATCCCGGGTGCGACTGGTGTTTGTAGTATTTGTCATCTTCCACCTGATAGTGTTAACAGTCTCAATACATAAATGGTCATGTGGTGCCTCCGTAAGTACCTTGGAAATGCTTCCATATGGCTTAAAGTAAATGGGCTTGTGGATAATGGTTGTATCCTTAGTTGGATGTTGCACTGTGTTTATTATTATTATTGTTGTAATTGATTTTGTTAAAGTTCAACATCAATACTAAATACACAGAATATACTTTGAGAAAAGTCTCTCTGCTTAGCATAATCTTTGGGAGGCTCCATAGCCTAATGGTTAGGCATCCCACCTACAGTGCAGATGGTGATTGTAGGGTCACTGGTTAGAATCCCGAGTGCGACTGGTGTTTGTAATATTTGTCATCTTCGTCTGATATTGTTAACAGTCTCAATACATAAATGGTCATGTGGTGTCTCCGTGAGTACCTTGGAAATGCTTCCATATGGCTTAGAGTAAATGGGCTTGTGGATAATGGTTGTATTCTTAGTTGGATGTTGCACTGTGTTTATTATTATTATTGTTGTAATTGATTTTGTTAAAATTCAACATCAATACTAAATACACAGAATATACTTTGAGAAAAGTCTCTCTGTTTAGCATAATCTTCGGTAGGCTCCATAGCATAATGGTTAGGCATCCCACCTACAATGCAGATGGTGATTGCAGGGTCACTGGTTCGAATCCCGGGTGCGACTGGTGTTTGTAGTATTTGTCATCTTCCACCTGATAGTGTTAACAGTCTCAATACATAAATGGTCATGTGGTGCCTCCGTGAGTACCTTGGAAATGCTTCCATATGGCTTAGAGTAAATGGGCTTGTGGATAATGGTTGTATCCTTAGTTGGATGTTGCACTGTGTTTATTATTATTGTTGTAATTGATTTTGTTAAAGTTCAACATCAATACTAAATACACAGAATATACTTTGAGAAAAGTCTCTCTGCTTAGCATAATCATTGGGAATCTCCATAGCATAATGGTTAGGCATCCCACCTACAGTGCAGATGGTGATTGTAGGGTCACTGGTTCGAATCCTGGGTGCGACTGGTGTTTGTAGTATTTGTCATATTCCACCTGATAGTGTTAACAGTCTCAATACATAAATGGTCTTGTGGTGTCTCCGTGAGTACCTTGGAAATGCTTCCATTTGGCTTAGAGTAAATGGGCTTGTGGATAATGGTTGTATCCTTAGTTGGATGTTGCACTGTGTTTATTATTATTATTGTTGTAATTGATTTTGTTAAAGTTCAATATCAATACTAAATACACAGAATATACTTTGAGAAAAGTCTCACTGCTTAGCATAATCTTTGGGAGGCTCCATAGCCTAATGGTTAGGCATCCCGCCTACAGTGCAGGTGGTGATTGCAGGGTCACTGGTTCGATTCCCGGGTGCGACTGGTGTTTGTAGTATTTGTCATCTTCCACCTGATAGTGTTAACAGTCTCAATACATAAATGGTCATGTGGTGCCTCAGTGAGTACCTTGGAAATGATTCCATATGGCTTAGAGTAAATGGGCTTGTGGATAATGGTTGTATCCTTAGTTGGATGTTGCACTGTGTTTATTATTATTATTGTTGTAATTGATTTTGTTAAAGTTCAACATCAATACTAAATACACAGAATATACTTTGAGAAAAGTCTCTCTGCTTAGCATAATCTTTGGGAGGATCCATAGCCTAATGGTTAGTCATCCCGCCTACAGTGCAGATGGTGATTGCAGGGTCACTGGTTCAAATCCTGGGTGCAACTGGCATTTGTAGTATTTGTCATCTTCCACCTGATAGTGTTAACAGTCTCAATAAATAAATGGTCATGTGGTGCCTCAGTGAGTACCTTGGAAATGCTTCCATATGGCTTAGAGTAAATGGGCTTGTGGATAATGGTTGTATCCTTAGTTGGATGTTGCACTGTGTTTATTATTATTATTGTTGTAATTGATTTTGTTAAAGTTTAACATCAATACTAAATACACAGAATATACTTTGAGAAAAGTCTCTCTGCTTAGTATAATCTTTGGGAGGCTCCATAGCCTAATGGTTAAGCATCCCGCCTACAGTGCAGATGGTGATTGCAGGGTCACTGGTTCAAATCCCAGGTGCAACTGGCATTTGTAGTATTTGTCATCTTCCACCTGATAGTGTTAACAGTCTCAATACATAAATGGTCATGTGGTGCCTCCGTGAGTACCTTGGAAATGCTTCCATATGGCTTAGAGTAAATGGGCTTGTGGATAATGGTTGTATCCTTAGTTGGATGTTGCACTGTGTTTATTATTATTATTGTTGTAATTGATTTTGTTAAAGTTCAACATCAATACTAAATACACAGAATATACTTTGAGAAAAGTCTCTCTGCTTAGAATAATCTTTGGGAGGCTCCATAGCATAATGGTTAGGCATACCGCCTACAGTGCAGATGGTGATTGCAGGGTCACTGGTTCGAATCCCGGGTGCGACTGGTGTTTGTAGTATTTGTCATCTTCTACCTGATAGTGTTAACAGTCTCAATACATAAATGGTCATGTGGTGTCTCCGTGAGTACCTTGGGAATGCTTCGATATGGCTTAGAGTAAATGGGCTTGTGGATAATGGTTGTATTCTTAGTTGGATGTTGCACTGTGTTTATTATTATTATTGTTGTAATTGATTTTGTTAAAGTTCAACATCAATACTAAATACACAGAATATACTTTGAGAAAAGTCTCTCTGCTTAGCATAATCTTCGGGAGGCTCCATAGCATAATGGTTAGGCATCCCACCTGCAGTGCAGATGGTGATTGCAGGGTCACTGGTTCAAATCCCAGGTGCGACTGGTGTTTGTAGTATTTGTCATCTTCCACCTAATAGTGTTAACAGTCTCAATACATAAATGGTCATGTGGTGTCTCCGTGAGTACCTTGGAAATGCTTCCATATGGCTTAGAGTAAATGGGCTTGTGGATAATGGTTGTATCCTTAGTTGGATGTTGCACTGTGTTTATTATTATTATTGTTGTAATTGATTTTGTTAAAGTTCAACATCAATACTAAATACACAGAATATACTTTGAGAAAAGTCTCTCTGCTTAGCATAATCTTCGGGAGGCTCCATAGCCTAATGGTTAGGCATCCCGCCTACAGTGCATGTGGTGATTGCAGGGTCACTGGTTCGATACCCGGGTGCGACTGGTGTTTGTAGTATTTGTCATCTTCCACCTGATTTTGTTAACAGTCTCAATACATAAATGGTCATGTGGTGCCTCAGTGAGTACCTTGGAAATGCTTCCATATGGCTTAGAGTAAATGGGCTTGTGGATAATGGTTGTATCCTTAGTTGGATGTTGCACTGTGTTTATTATTATTATTGTTGTAATTGATTTTGTTAAAGTTCAACATCAATACTAAATACACAGAATATACTTTAAGAAAAGTCTCTCTGCTTAGCATAATCTTTGGGAGGATCCATAGCCTAATGGTTAGGCATCCCGCCTACAGTGCAGATGGTGATTGCAGGGTCACTGGTTCAAATCCCGGGTGCGACTGGTGTTTGTAGTATTTGTCATCTTCCACCTGATAGTGTTAACAGTCTCAATACATAAATGGTCATGTGGTGCCTCCGTAAGTACCTTGGAAATGCTTCCATATGGCTTAGAGTAAATGGGCTTGTGGATAATGGATGTATCCTTAGTTGGATGTTGCACTGTGTTTATTATTATTATTGTTGTAATTAATTTTTTTAAAGTTCAATATCAATACTAAATACACAGAATATACTTTGAGAAAAGTCTCTCTGCTTAGCATAATCTTTGGGAGGCTCCATAGCCTAATGGTTAGGCATCCCGCCTACAGTGCAGGTTGTGATTGCAGGGTCACTGGTTCAAATCCCGGGTGCGACTGGTGTTTGTAGTATTTGTCGTCTTCCACCTGATAGTGTTAATAGTCTCAATACATAAATGGTCATGTGGTGCCTCAGTGAGTACCTTGGAAATGCTTCCATATGGCTTAGAGTAAATGGAATTGTGGATAATGGTTGTATCCTTAGTTGGATGTTGCACTGTGTTTATTATTATTATTGTTGTAATTGATTTTGTTAAAGTTCAACATCAATACTAAATACACAGAATATACTTTGAGAAAAGTCTCTCTGCTTAGCTTAATCTTTGGGAGGCTCCATAGCATAATGGTTAGGCATCCCGCCTACAGTGCAGATGGTGATTGCAGGGTCACTGGTTCAAATCCCGGGTGCGACTGGTGTTTGTAGTATTTGTCATCTTCCACCTGATAGTGTTAACAGTCTCAATACATAAATGGTCATGTGGTGCCTCCGTAAGTACCATGGAAATGCTTCCATATGGCTTAGAGTAAATGGGCTTGTGGATAATGGTTGTATCCTTAGTTGGATGTTGCACTGTGTTTATTATTGTTGTAATTGATTTTGTTAAAGTTCAACATCAATACTAAATACACAGAATATACTTTGAGAAAAGTCTCTCTGCTTAGCATAATCTTTGGGAGGCTCCATAGCCTAATGGTTAAGCATCCCGCCTACAGTGCAGATGGTGATTGCAGGGTCACTGGTTCAAATCCCGGGTGCAACTGGCATTTGTAGTATTTGTCATCTTCCACCTGATAGTGTTAACAGTCTCAATACATAAATGGTCATGTGGTGCCTCCGTGAGTACCTTGGAAATGCTTCCATATGGCTTAGAGTAAATGGGCTTGTGGATAATGGTTGTATCCTTAGTTGGATGTTGCACTGTGTTTATTATTATTATTGTTGTAATTGATTTTGTTAAAGTTCAACATCAATACTAAATACACAGAATATACTTTGAGAAAAGTCTCTCTGCTTAGAATAATCTTTGGGAGGCTCCATAGCATAATGGTTAGGCATCCCGCCTCCAGTGCAGATGGTGATTGCAGGGTCACTGGTTCGAATCCCGGGTGCGACTGGTGTTTGTAGTATTTGTCATCTTCCACCTGATAGTGTTAACAGTCTCAATACATAAATGGTCAAGTGGTGCCTCTGTAAGTACCTTGGAAATGCTTCCATATGGCTTAAAGTAAATGGGCTTGTGGATAATGGTTGTATCCTTAGTTGGATGTTGCACTGTGTTTATTATTATTATTGTTGTAATTGATTTTGTTAAAGTTCAACATCAATACTAAATACACAGAATATACTTTGAGAAAAGTCTCTCTGCTTAGCATAATCTTTGGGAGGCTCCATAGCCTAATGGTTAGGCATCCCACCTACAGTGCAGATGGTGATTGTAGGGTCACTGGTTAGAATCCCGAGTGCGACTGGTGTTTGTAATATTTGTCATCTTCGTCTGATATTGTTAACAGTCTCAATACATAAATGGTCATGTGGTGTCTCCGTGAGTACCTTGGAAATGCTTCCATATGGCTTAGAGTAAATGGGCTTGTGGATAATGGTTGTATTCTTAGTTGGATGTTGCACTGTGTTTATTATTATTATTGTTGTAATTGATTTTGTTAAAGTTCAACATCAATACTAAATACACAGAATATACTTTGAGAAAAGTCTCTCTGCTTAGCATAATCTTTGGGAGGCTCCATAGCCTAATGGTTAAGCATCCCGCCTACAGTGCAGATGGTGATTGCAGGGTCACTGGTTCAAATCCCGGGTGCGACTGGTGTTTGTAGTATTTGTCATCTTCCACCTGATAGTGTTAACAGTCTCAATACATAAATGGTCATGTGGTGCCTCCGTAAGTACCTTGGAAATGCTTCCATATGGCTTAGAGTAAATGGGCTTGTGGATAATGGTTGTATCCTTAGTTGGATGTTGCACTGTGTTTATTATTATTATTGTTGTAATTGATTTTGTTAAAGTTCAACATCAATACTAAATACACAGAATATACTTTGAGAAAAGTCTCTCTGCTTAGAATAATCTTTGGGAGGCTTCATAGCATAATGGTTAGGCATCCCGCCTCCAGTGCAGATGGTGATTGCAGGGTCATTGGTTCGAATCCCGGGTGCGACTGGTGTTTGTAGTATTTGTCATCTTCCACCTGATAGTGTTAACAGTCTCAATACATAAATGGTCAAGTGGTGCCTCCGTAAGTACCTTGGAAATGCATCCATATGGCTTAAAGTAAATGGGCTTGTGGATAATGGTTGTATCCTTAGTTGGATGTTGCACTGTGTTTATTATTATTATTGTTGTAATTGATTTTGTTAAAGTTCAACATCAATACTAAATACACAGAATATACTTTGAGAAAAGTCTCTCTGCTTAGCTTAATCTTTGGGAGGCTCCATAGCCTAATGGTTAGGCATCCCACCTACAGTGCAGATGGTGATTGTAGGGTCACTGGTTAGAATCCCGAGTGCGACTGGTGTTTGTAATATTTGTCATCTTCGTCTGATATTGTTAACAGTCTCAATACATAAATGGTCATGTGGTGTCTCCGTGAGTACCTTGGAAATGCTTCCATAT